>NC_142946.1:28781016-28826995 GCF_046866305.1 Octopus bimaculoides
AACTGGAGCGCACGGGTTGGGAGGTTGATCGGCAGAGGTGATCAGGTTACACATGCCAGCCCTTTGAAAACACCACCACCATCATCTAACACCTCTTTGCCCATGGGTTAGGAACTCTTCCAGCAAGGAAAATAGAATGACCAAAAGGGCTCCCGATTCTCTGTGTCAGAAGCAGTTATGTTCAGATCACAACTAAGTCTTAAGTATATATATATATATATATATATATATATGAGAACACGGATGTTACATGAGTAAAACGTTAATGTTCGAAACTGTAGCAGTCCATAGATAATTCTTTATTCTGTATATTTCTCATTTTGTCCTGTTCTGGCGTTTTGCGAAATTTTTCTGGAGAACATTACTTTTCTTTGTGGTTGGGTTGTTGATGACCTCTTTCTAGCATATTGGATGTCCACCTAGTGGTCATCCTTTATACACGTGTAATACAATTTTTTCTGAATTTTCTGATTTTTTAATATGCTAGGCCACTTGGTTTTAAATTGAATTAATATTCAATTTACCACCCTATCTATATAAATATATATATATATATATGGGCAACATACACACACACATGCAGGTACACCAATTGCATACATATTTTTGGTACGCATACATGTTCGTATGTGTGTGTTGCTCGTATATCAACAAAACACTTTTTTCCTTGATGGAATAAACCCCCAAAAAACAAGAAGTCTAAAAAATGTGAGCGTCGCTAGAAGGGGACTTAGCTCCTGTTTTTTTGTAAACAATCAAAGCTTTCTCCGACTGGAAAATTGTTAAAAGTTATGGTTGAAATCTATTCTTACAGCTATGCGTGGGTGCCTCAGAGAAAAAGTTGACGAAAATGCAGATAGGGTCATGACGAATGTCCTCCTAAAATTGGAGCAATATGCGTGCTAATTTGTGGACGTGCATAAATTATATTCACGTACACTCACACATCTTGGCTTTTATAGATATGGATATATATCATAATTCTTTTCCTCGCTGTTAGTAACTTAGCAATGTATGTTACATTCTGCCTGTTTGTCACCACTCATAGTTGGATCAAGCTACCACATGAGTTAGTCATATCTCTCCAGATCATTATTAGAGAGTTGTTTAACTTAAAGGAAAAATTGTACTTTGTAAGTTACTGCATTTGTGAATCACAAGTTTGCTCATGTGTTCCTGGCTAACAGTTTGTATATCACAAGTTCTGTCTTTAGCACATTCATATTTCTTTTCCAATTATATACATATACGTATATGATATTCTTTTATAAACAAATATACACATTCATTTATACTCCGTATATAATTGGAAAATAAATATGAATATGCTAAAGCCAGAACTTGTGATATATAATCTGTTAGCCAGGAACACATGAGCAAACTTGCGATTATTGTATTAATATTTAATAAAGCAAATCAATTGTTGCTTGATCCACTCTGATCATAAACAGCTGTTAATGACAGGTATATCTGAACAGAAATTGATCCAACTGCACATGAAACTTCATAAATAATTTTTCACCAAAAATCTGTAAGTAATGTATGCACCAGAAAGTATTGTTGCATTTTATATGTTGCTCTGCATTGAATAATGCTTTCAGTGTAATCTATTTCATAGAAAAGGGAATTATTTTTTAAATATAAAATTGTTGTAGATGATGCTTTCTCTGCGGAATATCCACAGGTTGAGTTAGTTTTAATATAGTTTTTCTACACACTCTGATTTGTATTAAAAGAGGTGTGAAAACCATCACCCCAGTTACACATACTCTCATACACTAGCTTACCTACAATACATCAATACATGTGATATATGTAGTTGGGTAGACTCTCATTTTACTAATCAATGCACAGAAAAATAAATGGAGTAATTACTAAAGCTAGTGATGGAAACCACCTCCCAAATGCTTAAACAAGAAAACATGCCAAACTATCAATATTTTACTTACACCTGACTGTTGCAAAAAACTTTTAAATTCTTCCATTGTACTGTTAGAGACTGTCATATCTTTAAACATTCCTTCTAATTTAGAAGTGAACTGGCAACCACATTCCGTCTGAAATAAAACAATGATATTAAATGCACAATGTGATGTGGCAGATAACCAAGAAAAATTTTATACAAGGTGTAGATGGTTTCATTCACAATTTTCAATTGCTAATTTTACACATTTTTTTTACTTTCATTGTCTGTCTTTCTCTTAAAAACAGTAATCATTTTTGCTTTATTTTCTTTTTGCAGAATAATTCACTATGGAAAAGTTTAACCCCCCCCCCCCCCCCCATTTGTGGTATAGGCATGAAGTCCTCCTTGGAATCAGCACCAGAAGGACAAACAAGATTTCAGACTTCTTCAAAATCAGCAGAAGGATGGTGGAAAAGGTCAAAAAGGGACTGAAAGATTCAGAATTCGACTATGAGGCTACAGAGAGGAAAACCTATGACTGATGATGTGACACCATCACAACACCAGAATTCGTTGCTGAAATCCAGGAGGTCATCAACAATGATCTTAGCAAGTTGACACATGCCATTGCAGAGGAGAAAGGTGTGGATGAAAAGCTCATCAGGATGGTGGTACATGAGGACATTTGTTACTTTTTATACAAGATGAGCAAGCAGCAATTTCTGTCCAAGGTGATGCAGGGAAAGCGACTCAAGCACACCAAAAATCTAATCAACAAGTTAAATCACTCACTGGAGCGAAACATACTGTTGTTCTTCTCCAACAAAAAGAATTTCTACCAAGACCAGAACTCTACCAACTCCCAGAACAACATGTGGCTTGCTGTCTCACCCAAGGACATGCTCAGTCATGCAGACGAAATTTCCAATAACAATCATGGTCTTTGGACTGAACACCAAAGGCTGTGTTCTGAGCGAGGTGGTGAAGCCCTGGACTGACTGGTGAGCTGCAGGGAGGCAATACATGTGGCAACAAGACTCTGTACATTGCCACACCAGCAGGAAGACTCAGGCCTGGCTGTAGTAGAATTTCTTTGATCACACAACACCAAATATTTGGCCTCCCAACTTGCATGACTGCAACCTCCTTGATTTCTTTTTGTGAGGTGCAGTGGAATGTAACACCAATGAATCCAGCTGCAACATGAAAATGGACTGAGGGGCAGAATTACCAGAGCTATCAGGGGACTAAAGCAAGAAGCAGTGACGAAGGCCTGTGGCTGGTTCCAACGTCACCTAGAGGCTCTCATCAAATGAGATTGACAGAACATGTCATGCAGACAAACACACAAAGTGTGAAGAATCATCATCATCATTTAATGTTCGTTGTCCATGCTGGGTTTGACTAGAACTGGCAAGCGGCACCAGACTCCAGTCTGATTTGGCATGGTTTCTACAGCTGGATGCCCTTCCTAACACCAACCACTTTATAGCATGTGCTGGGTGCTTTTATGGATGTTGCATGGGTGCTTTTTTGTGGCACCACCACAAGTGCTCTACACCACCAGAAGGATCGGTCTTAACACACCTGCTGTGGAGTATGGGTTTTCTTTAGTATAGCAAGATGCCAGGCATCTCAGTCCTTTGTCATCTCACCTGAAAGGTTCAGCATCCTGAGGTCATCCTTCAGTACTTCATCCCATGTCTTTCTGGGTCTCCCACTTCCATATGTTCCATCCACTTTAAGAGATTGGCACTTCTTTATGGAGCTGTCAGCATCCATAAAGGCCACATGATCAAACCAGTGCAGTCTTCTTTCTTGTACACAGCAACCAATTTCTCTTATGCCTAACTCCTCTCTCAATGCACTAGCGCTCTGTCGAATATGTACACTTACATTACACATCCAGTGGAGCATACTAGCTTCATTCCTTTCTAACCTTAGCATTCAGGGCCCACATCTCACGATACCATGTAGAATTGCTGTCCGTATACATGCATCATATAATCTTTCTTTCACTTGTAGAGAGAAATCTTTTGTGGCCAACAGCGGTAACAGCTCTCTGCATTTCCTGCATCCTGCTCTTATTCTAGCTATCACACTCTCCGTACATCCTCCCCCACAGCTAGTTTGGTCCCCTAGGTAGCAGAAATTATCTATGACCTCTAATGAGTGACCAAGACATTTCAGAGAATCAATTTCCCGGGTCTCTCTAAAGGTTTTATGGATCCTGTGCATCTTCCACACACAAAAACTATCTTCTCTTACAACCTTCCTATTAACCCACTGTACATCTTGTGTGCCCATAGCTTACACCGTATCTAGTTCCTGCCTACATCTTTCTTACAAATTGAACAAGGCCACCTACTCAAAGGGGGTAGGTTTTTGTCAGTTTTCTTGCTTACTGGGACCTTAGTCTTTGCTAAGTTAGTCTTAAGGTCCTTAGATTCCAGGTTTTGCTTCCACATTTTGAATTTTTCATCTAGTGTTAATATGGAATCTGCTACAAGAGTAAGATCATCAGCATATAGCAGTTCCCAGGGTCTGCTAGTCTTGAATTCCTCTGTTATAGCCTGGAGGACAATGAACTAAGGACTAAGCCTTGATGAATCCCTACTTGTACTCCAAATTCTTCGCTGTACTCATGGTTAACTCTCACCTTAATGAAAGCATCTTTGTACATGGCCTGTACAGCTTTCACCAGCTACTCATCTATCCCTAACCTCATCAGAGCCCACCATATCTCTATTGAAGGCTTTCTCTAAATCAATGAATGCCAGGTTTAATGGTCTATTCTTGGTTAAGTACTTCTCTTGTTGTTGCCTGACTATGAAAATAGCATCAGTAGCACTTCTTCCCCAGACAAAGCCAAACTGCATTTCATCTAGCCTAAAATATATCTCAAAAAATAAAAACACCAGTAATTTTTTCTGAGCAGTTATCATGCAAATGAATACTATCTGCATCATGTAGAAGCAATTTCCAAGGTTACTTTTCGAAATTTCTGTTCAACCATCAGAATATTGAACAAATGCTTTCAGTGAGAAAACAAAATCCTGGATTGCCTCTTTGTAATGTTAGGCAGCTGAGTTGTCAATCCTGTATTCTTCTACTAAATTTTCCCTCTCTTAACTGCAATAATTAACATAAGATCAACCCTTTTCTAGCATATTTCTGTTGAAATACTCTGCCTTTGTTTCAATTAATTTTGAAAATAATGAAGAATTTAGTGAAATAATCTTTTGTCATGATTAAGCTGGGGTTTGGAATAAATTAACCAGAAATTTTGATGGAAGGTTTTAATTTAAATTAATTTAAAACAAGAAATTTCTATCACAGAACCAGGAATGGTAGGTTGGTATTAATCCTTTAGCATTCAGATTACGGTCAAATGTAATGCTTATTTGTTCACATTATTTTGAATTAATCATGCATTATCTTGTAGCCTTGAGATTTTGATGATGAGATTGTTTATTTTTAGAATGATATTGTAGTGTAGGTGTGAAAGGCTGGATCTGGCCAGTTTCAACATAAAACAGACAGAATGCTTGGGCCAGATATGATTGGTTTGAATACTAAAGGGTTAAAAAGTATCCTTTGCTTTTAACTGTTTAATTACTAGTTAACAAAAGTTGACTTTTATTCAAGGAGACTACTTTAGTGAAAGCAGTGACAGCTAAACCTATGAATGACATAGATATTTGAGAAAAAAAATGTTTGGCCTTTGAAAGCCTCTTCTCCTAAGACCTCTAAGAATTGCTTTTCTATTGCATGTCCTGCTTATTATCTCCCAATCACCTCCCCCTTTTTAATTTTACTTTACCATACTGCTTTACTGTACTCTACTGACTAGGGATTTCACTGCACCTATTTGAACGCACAAACACTCCACCTCACTCTCATTCTATTCCTTATCACTCTAGCTCTCCTGTCCCTCCTGAGGCATATGCTTAAGTGACCTCATCAGATATGCTTGTTCTATATATGCTCTACCTATACTCCCACTTAGGCTGATTGGAAAAGTACAGGCAGACATCCATCATTCACCCTTAACATTTATCCACCTCTTATTCATCATGCTCTCGTCCTTCCTATCTTCTTAAGTGCTGGTGCTGTGATAAAATACACCTATTGTACTATATTATGTGTGGAGTTGAGAGGACTCAAATTTGTCGAAAACATGACAATCTACCTAGTGCTGCTGCCATGAAAAGATGTACCCAGTACAATGGTTGGTGTTAGAAAAGGTATCCAGCTGCCGAAACCAAACTAAATATGAAACTCATGAGCAAGATGTAGTCTTCAGACCTATCTAATCCATGCCAGCAAGTTAAGTGCAAAATAAAATGTTACTTAACAAAAATTTTATTGCATATTTTCCCCATGCTTTCTTGTGACTGGAAACATTTTATATCCATTGAAAATAATCAGCATATATTGAGCTACTACTGAACTTTGAGATGGTGTAAAAAAAAAAAAAAAATGCTGAACCCTTTAACATTTAAACCAGCCATATCCGGCCAAAATATTCTACCTGTTCAAAGTTAAAACTGACCAAATCCAACCTCTTACACCTACCCTACAATGTCATTCTAAATATATACAATCACATCATCACAATATTGAAGCTATGGGATAGTGCCCAATAAATTCAAAACAACGTAAATAAATAAGCAATAGACTGGACAAAGAAATCCAAATGCTAAAGGGTTTAAGTGTTAAAATAATTTCAACAGATCCCAAACCCTTTTTTATCTGCTTAAAACCCAGAAATCAGCAAAATACATCTAGCTAAAGGGAAAGTGTAATAAATCTAAATGTCAGTAAAATCCAGAGTTAAAAGAAAAAGAAAATCTGAGAATGTAATAAACTAAATGAAATATATGAAGTAAAAATAAAGTAGAATTATTTACCTTCAGTTTGGAGATCATATTTTTTTCTGAATCATCAGAGACACTTTTATTTAGCAGCAATCGCTTTGCTAAATGTTGTTTATAATATCTTTCAAATACATCTTTCTCTTGTAAGAACCGGAAGAGGACCATGCTTTTATCAAGTACGTTTTCTATTTCTTGTTCAGACATCTAAAATTATAACATTTTTAATGAGGTAATATATTAGAGAATTTTAAAATCTAATATAGTAATCATTTCTGTTTATTTAACAAAAACTCATCAGTAAAAGAGTGGATTTGGTAAAGGATCATTTTGATATAAGCAAGCAGGAGAGAAAACAATTAGAAGTGTCCATGTTACTGTTGCAATGGTATTTATCCACTCTCTTAGGAGTTTTGCTGTTTTATCAAAATCAATTTCTAATAAAATTGATAAGTAGGTTGAAGAAGGTTTGAACTAAAAGTACAAAGCAAACATGATTTAAAGTTATTATAATGTTCAGTGCAAGGCTTTTTTTTTCTTATATACTTCTGATGCTTTAAGTTGTTTAAACCAAAATTCCTCAAAGCATTTTATATTTTTTTTTTACACCACATGATTAACTCATGAAACCATTTAATTTAGTTATACAGTGTGAGAGAAAGTTCTTACTGTGCTTAATCTGAATATAAAAATAATGTCTTCATCTCATTGTTGTGAACCCTCCAGCCTTCATCAGGTGTCTATCATGTTTGGTAACCTTCTTGGGATTTCAAACTGAACTTTATAAAATTCATGGATATTGATTGTTCTCATTCTGTTATGCATACCAAGGAAATTCTATTATTAGTTATTCTCTTATTTATGTAGTTTGCTTATTCTGACTGAATTAGAGCATATATTATTTGACTGAACCAGGGATTAAACATGTGCCAAATTAAACTACTACAATTAACACGTATCGGGGAAAAGCACCACTGATGCTATATTTCTGGTAAGACAGCTGCAGGAGAAATACCTAGCCAAAGATAAGCCTCTCTACCTGGCTTTCGTTGACATGAAAAAGCCTTTGACAGGGTCCCATGATCACTTATCTGGTGGTCAATGAGGAAACTAGGGATAGATGAATGATTAGTGAGAGCTGTGCATGACAGGGATGCTGTCAGTAAGGTGAGGGTTGGCAACGAATAGTGAAGAATTCCGGGTAGAGGTAGGGGTCCACCAAGGTTCAGTCCTCAGCCCTCTCCTATTTATCATAGTCCTCCAGGCAATAGCAGAGGAATTCAAGACAGGATGCCCCTGGGAGCTCCTCTATGCTGATGACCTTGCACTAATTGCTGAGTCACTATCAGAACTAGAGGAGAAGTTTCAGGTGTGGAAGCAAGGACTAGAATCGAAGGGCCTTAGAGTCAACCTAGTTAAAACCAAAGTCCTAATAAATAGGAAGGTAGACAAAACACAAACCCCTTCAGGTAGATGGCCCTAACTCGATTGTAGAAAATGTGTAGGTAGAAACTCTATAAGATGTACCCAGTGTAAGCTATGGACACATAAGAGGCGGAGCAATATCAAAGGAAGGCTAACTAGGAAGTTTGTTTTTGTATGTGGCAGATGTTCAGCAGCAATAAACACTGAAAATGTGCAGGAAACAACTTCTGTCACATTCCAGGGAGAAAAACTAGCTGTAGTTGATAGCTTCCGTTATCTAGGTGACCAAGTTAGTAGTGCAGGAGGGTGCGCTGAAAGTGTAGCTGCTAGAATAAGAATAGCCTGGGCAAAGTTCAGAGAGCTCCTACCTTTGGAAATATGCTGTGCTTGAGAAGACCCGGCAGGCTAAGTGAGACCATAACCTGTGGCCCATCCGGTGTAACCAGCCCATTTAGGCGTACCTTTCTTTCATTGGACACTAAACTATGCTTGTGAAGACCTGTTGAGGCAAGTGAAATTGGAATCGAATTCAATGACAGCACCGCATGACTGGCATCCGTGCTAGTGGAACACTAAGAACACCATCCAAGTGTGATCGTGACCAGGGCCGCTGCGTGGTCCCCGTGCTGTTGGCACGTAAAAAGTACCATTCGAGTGTGATCGTTACCAGTGTCGCCTTACTGGCACTTGTGCCAGTGGTACATGGAAAACACCATTTGAGCGTGGCTGTTGCCAGTACCGCCTGACTGGCCCTCATGCTGGTGGCATGTAAAAGCACCCACTACACTCTCGGAGTGCTTAGCGTTAGGAAGGGCATCCAGCTGTAGAAACTCTGCCAAATCAGATTGGAGCCTGGTGCAGCCATCTGGCTCACTAGTCCCCAGTCAAACCATCCAACCTATGCCAGCATGGAAAGCAGACTTTAAACGATGATGATGATGATTCAATATATCCAACTGTTGTAAGATAATTATGTGGAAGTAGAAATATGAAGCTTTAAACCCAACTTTCATTTTATTTATTTTTTTATGGATGTAGGTTTAATGCTTTCTTAATAAAGGATTTCCCTATAGTAGCCATCTCCATGCTAAGCCATCAGTTGTTCCAATGTTGTTATTGACTTTCTTTCCATTCTCCTCACAAATGATTGACCATGTCTAATTTTTCTGTTTCCCCATGGAAGAAACTGTATGTATATCGTAGCCTACTTTAATGTTAATTCAACTATATACCATGTAAAGTGGTCTTTCTTTATCAAGATCTGTAACAGCTTTCTTTCAGTTATCCAGGTTAGATCTTTAACTTGTAACTATAGTCCCCAACAATGACTTAGTTCAGTCCCTGGATCAATCAAACAATAAATATTCTTATTCAACTGGAAGCAAGCAACATCATAAGTAAGGATATAACTAATAACAGAATATGCCAGGCATGGACACTGGAATGTATTGTAAGAGGTAATAAAAAAGTTGGTGCAGAAATGGCATTAAGCTGCAAAACACTACTTCAGAAAAACATTCTGAAGTAGTGTTTTGCAGCATGGAGAAGTGACATTTAAAAAAGAAAAAAAAAAAAAAAAAGGTTATAATAATGTTAGATTTAATAAAGGATTCAATTTGAAATTCTAGAAATGTTATCAAATATGACAGGCACCTGAAGAAGGCAGGAAGATACAACAGCTAAAACACTGTAACTGCAACAACTGAGATAATCATTCCTAATCTCAGAAATTCAGATAAAATTTAATATGAATAAGAAACAAATAAATACTGGTAACTCCTATTTATATCTAATTGTTAAAAATTAACATACCCCTTTAACACCTTTTTTCAATTTATCATCAATAAACAGAGAGAGATATTCAGGAGATCTTGTATTCAAATTAATGAAATATTCAAAATCTCCAGATATAACTTGTTTAAACTGTTTGTCGTCATTGAAAGACTCGTGCAGAAAGTGATCAAATCTATCCTTAAGGTCCAAGAGGCTCTGAAACAGGAAAAAGAATCATAACTAAAAAAAAATATTATATAATGATTTACATATGCCTCTATTTAAAAAAAAACAAAATGACAATGTATACAGTAGGTCCCACATCGTGGGACTTATATGGAAGTTGGTAAAGTGCTCCAGTAACGTTTTAACTAGTGGTGACAGCCACATTGGTCGACGTTCAGTCACTAGTTTATCTTTCACCGTTTTTTTTTTTTTTGTGGCAGTACTTAGTCTTAATAATGAAAATGTGACAAGATTTTAGATAACATGTTTTACAACTATATAACTGCATTGAAGCACATCCAAGCTCTAAAATTAGAGATTGTATAAAAATTCCTTATAGGTGTTCTCAATAGCAAATAAATTTATTTGGCATTTACATGAAATGAGAAATTTCCTTAGAATGAGTCAGTGAAAACCATCACAGATTAATTAAAGCCTGGCATTTGGCATTCTTGTTACTTCCAATGTATTTCAGAATTATTTCTGAATTCCTTCTTAGGTACTTGCAACAGTGTTAAATCTTCACAGTTAGCACACCCATTTTCTTGTATGCAGACAATTGCACTTGGACAGAATCTTCTAAAACAACTCCAGCCTTTTAGATATTCTTACAAAGGTTGCATAAATACTTTTTGGCTATACCAAAATTTTTAAAAACTAGTACATAAAATTATTGATTTGACTATGAAAATCAAGTTTCAAGAGAACGCAGGGCACAACTCCTGACACAACCTGTGGGACTATAAAAAAAAGCCCTGAAAATTTCTTATTAAACTCGTTGACTACACCCATGAAAATAACTTGTATGAATCTCATAAGCCAACCTTAGTTCCCTTAGCAAACACCTGATTACAGAGGGTGCATCTCTGCCAAATGCCTTCAATAGGTTGTCAAATGCTAGGCACAGGATTCACCATTGGCTTCTCACTAGAAAGACAGTGTCAGTAGTAGTTCTTCCTGGCACAAAGCCAAACTTCCTAATCTACTGCGCTTAACTTTTTCTCTAACTTTCATAATCTGGTTCAAAATTTTGATGTCTCTGCAACTACATCTCTTGTGTATCTTTTTTGCCCTTATGACAGTTGCTGCTGATGTTGCTACACCAGTGATTGAATGATACCTTACTGTACTACCCGACTGACTATGCAAGTGACTAGCATGTGCATTATTTTGTCAATTATTTTAATAATCTCAGTGGCTTTTCGTAAAGAACTAGTTGCTAGCATATCCTTAATTGCACTTAATTTCTTTCAATTTGAATAGCTAGTTCTTCTGTTAGGTCTACTTTGGAAAGATATTCTCTCTAGCATTCTCTCCATTTGACAATCTCTTGAAATAGCATTTCCATACCTCTTTCTTTTTGATACCAGTGTGCCATTTCATTTACTCTTCTCAATGTCTTGATCTCTCTGATATACTGCCTTGCAATCTGGAACACCTTATGCTGCAGAACGTTCACAAACCTCTTGCTTTTTGCTTTTCCCCTTGTAAAGAACACCTAACATCTCACTTCTATTTTAGTTACCCCACCACTTGGTCTTTCTAAAACTATCTCTTAATTGCCATGACTATCTATAGTACTAGCCCACCATAATGTTATTTGCATCTGGTTGGAGTCTTTCTCTAAAACTAGACATGGCCTGTAGTCCATAGTGGATTGTCTCAGAGGAACTTTCAGCTGTCCTCTACATTATAAGAGTTCATATATTCACTCCCTTATTATATGCATTAACTAATACTTATCTGAATCTACAACCATTTGATGGCATTTTAAGCTCTCATATCATCCTTCTCAAACTGAGTGTGTCTTTGAACCCATCTGATTCATAATTTGAAGTCACTAATTAATCTATGTTGAATGGCACATTCTTCACTAAAGAAAGAAAAAAATGAGGTCTATTTGGTTTGTGTGATCTGATTGATAGGTGATCAGATGGCTGGTTAGTTTTGCAAACTGTTAAGTCATTAATATCAGAGAACTCCAGGAGCTCTAATCTCTCCTCATTTCTTCAATCATAGCCCTCATGCACACCATACAATTCAACCTGATATTGCCCAACATATTCGTTCAAGTTATCAGCCATGATAAAGCTGTTGTCATTTGTTATGGAGATAGTATGCAGAAGGGCTTCACAACAGTGATCCTTCTATTTACCTGTTGGTCCAAATTGCAGTACACATGCAGAGATACCCTTGTCGTGTTCGGGACTTGTCTAAGATTTATTATTCTACTATACTTTGATGACCTCAATTACTTTAGTCAGTTCTCCTACTCTACACTGTCACTATTACCCATCTAGAACAATTTGTACCTGTGCTCCTTGCTCATCAGGAGTCTGGCTAAGCAACACTTCATCTTAATCCTTGAACACAGTACACATTTATTTGCCACTGCTCTTGCATATCTACAATCACTCTGAACTTCACCATAGTAATTTTGAAAAATAGTCATTGTAATTTAAATTATTAAACCCTTTCACAAGCCACAGAGCTTTTGTAGAATTAAGTGGATAAGACACAGATCTGTTACTGATAGAACATTAGTCTACTACAAGTAGTTCCTTGTCCAAATACATCATCTTCATAAAATTTATTACTGATAATCTATATCCAAAAATATTTAACAATATTTTAATTGAAAATAGAAACACATAAAAGTATAATACATACTTGAATATAGGATATTGCGTTTTTCCCATCTTCCCCTTCTTCTGAGACAAGTGCTTTGCCTTGTTCTCTCAAATAGGCACTGCTACAATCACACATTGTTTTCAAACCCTCTGGAACTCTTATAAATAGTTTATACATACAGGCCAAATCTACAAAACAAAGATTAACATTTTATATAATACTTAAATATAATGGAAAGATAACAGACTTTACTGTTGATTAGTAAGCTAACAGCTGAAAGTGAAAAGACAGAATAATTCTATAAGTGTTGAAAAGGTAAGAAAATGTTTTATAAAAATTTAATTATGATATATAAAACACTTAAATGGAAATGGTTTGGAAAAATAAGGGAACTGGTCAAAGCATGTTATGGATATAAGGTATATGGCATCTAATCAGAACTGTTTGTGAAATTCCAGATTTTTCAGTTGTTTCTTAAATTGACTGCAATAAAAGTTGTATTTAATAATAAGATCATAACTGAAGTTACCCATTTTAATATAATTATGAGGAATTACAAAGAATATGCCAATATTCAATCATCATCATCATTTTTTAACGCCCGCTTTCCATGCTAGCATGGATTGGACAATTTGACTGAGGACCGGCGAACCAGATGGCTACACCAGGCTCCAATCTGATTTGGCAGAGTTTCTACAGCTGGATGCCCTTCCTAACACCAACCACTCTGAGAGTATAGTGGGTGCTTTTATGTGCCACCGGCACGAAGGCCAGTTAGGAGGTACTGGTAACGGCCAGGCTGAAAATGGTGTATTTTACGTGCCACCTGCACAGGAGCCAGTCCAGCGGCACTGGCAACGACCTTGCTCGAATGTTTTTTCACGTGCCAGTGAGACGACGCTGGTAACGATCATGCTCAAATGGTGCTATTTACGTGCCAATGGCAAGGAAGCCAGACAGCTGCTCTGGCAATGATTACGCTTGGACGGTGCTCTTAGCGCTCCACTGGTACAGGTGCCATCACGATTTCGATTTCACTTGCCCCAACAGGTCTTTGCAAGCACAGTTTAGTGTCCAAAGAAGGAGAGGTTGGTATGGGCTCCAATTCGATTTCACTTGCCTCAACAGGTCTTCGCAAGCAGAGTTTAGTGTCCAATGAAGGAAAGGCACGCATAAGTGGGCTGGCTACACCCCTGGCAGAGGCCTCAGATTATGGTCTCACTTGGCTTGCCGGGTCTTCTCACGCACAGCATATTTCCAATGGTCTCGGTCACAAGTCATTGCCTCGGTAAGGCCTAATGTTCGAAGGTCGTGCTTCACCACCTCATCCCAGGTCTTCCTGGGTCTACCTGTTCCCTCGACTTTTTCACACAGCTATCCTGATCCATTCTCACCACATGACCATACAAGCGCAATCGTCTCTCTTGCAAACCACAACTGATACTTCATAGGTTCAACTTCTCTCTCAAGGTACTTAACACTCTGTCAAGTATGCACACTGACATTACACATCCATCGGAGCATATTGGCGTCATTCCTTGCGAGCTTATGCATGTCCCCAGCAGTCACGGCCAATGTTTCACTGCCATGTAGCATGGTTGTTAATACACATGCGACATAGTCTGCCTTTTACTCTGAGTGAGAGTCCCTTTGCCACCAGCAGAGGTAAGAGCTCTCTGAACTTTGCCAAGGCTATTTTTATTCTAGCAGCTACACTTTCAGCGCACCCTCCTCCACTACTAACTTGGTCACCTAGATAACGGAAGCTATCAACTACAGCTAGTTTTTCTCCCTGGAATGTGACAGAAGTTGTTTCCAGCACATTTTTAGTGTTTATTGCTGCTGAACATCTGCCACATACAAGAACTAACTTCCTAGTTAGCTTTCCTTTGATATTGCTCCACCTCTTATGTGTCCATAGCTTACACTGGGTACATCTTATAGAGTTTCTACCTACACATTTTCTACAATCGAGTTAGGGCCATCTACCTGAAGGGGTTTGTGTTTTGTCTACCTTCCTATTTATTAGGACTTTGGTTTTAACTAGGTTGACTCTAAGGCCCTTCGATTCTAGTCCTTGCTTCCACACCTGAAACTTCTCTAGTTCTGATAGTGACTCAGCAATTAGTGCAAGGTCATCAGCATAGAGGAGCTCCCAGGGGCATCCTGTCTTGAATTCCTCTGTTATTGCCTGGAGGACTGAACCTTGGTGGAACCCTACCTCTACCCAGAATTCTTCACTGTACTCGTTGCCAACCCTCACCTCACAGACAGCATCTCTGTACATAGCTCGCATAGCTCTCACTAACCATTCTTCTATCCCTAGTTTCCTCATTGACCACCAGATAAGGGATCGGGGGACCCTGTCAAAGGCTTTCTCCATGTCAAAGAAAGCCAGGTAGAGAGGTTTATCTTTGGCTAGGTATTTCTCCTGCAGCTGTCTTACTAGAAATATAGCATCAGTGGTGCTTTTACCTGGCACGAACCCAAACTGCATCTCATCTAAACTGACTCTCTCCCTAACTAGTTCGGCTATGACTCTCTCTGTGACTTTCATTACCTGATCCAACAACTTGATACCTCTGTAATTATTTGTATCTAAAGTGTCACCTTTACCTTTGTAGCAGTTGACTATGGTGCTGCTACACCAGTCATTGGGTACGACTCCTTCGTGCATCACCTGGTTAAGAATACGGGTGACTAGGCTATAGCCAACACTGCCAGATATTTTGAGCATCTCTGCAGTGATTCCTGATGGGCCGGGGGCTTTCCCTGTCTTCATACTCTTAATTGCTTTATCTACCATGGTACTGTCAACTCGGATAGCTGGTCCCTCTGTTCGATCGACATTCGGCAGACTATCTTTCTCCCATTCATTCTCTTTATTGAGCAATCTTTTGTAGTGGCATCTCCAAACCTCTTTCTTTGCAGCCTCGTTTAGTGCAAGTGTACCATCATCCATGCGAACACATTTCTCTCCTGCGACATCACGATTCTCTCTCACACATTGTCTTGCAACACGAAATACCTCAAGAATTTGGTCCTCATGGCACAGAACATTGGCAAATTTTTTCTTATCTGCTTCCCCTCTGGTTAAATAAACCTGTCACATAGCTTCCCTTCTGGCAGTCTGATACAATTTCTTGCTACCACCATTCTTCCAGTCCTTCAAAGCCTGTTTCTTTTGTCTAATAACCCTGTCAACAACATAGTTCCATCACCATGTTATTTTGGATTGAGAGGTGACTTTGCACCGTCCACAGATCTGGTCAGTGGCCCTCAGCAGGTTGTCCCGTAGAAACCTCCAGTTGTCTTCTACATTGTGTGAAGCTATATCCCCTTCTATTTCCTCAAAGGCTTTGAATAATAGGTCTCTAAATCTCTGTCTATTCGCAGGATCTTTAAGCTTCCAGACCCTTCTCCTCCATGTTGGTCGTCTTCTGGGCAACCACTTAGCCCTGATCCTGAAGTCACTAACTACCAGTCTATGTTATGGGGTACATTCTTTGCCTGGGAAGGTTTTTGCATTTATAAGCAGCCATCTTTCCCTTTTCCTGGCGAGGATGTAGTCAATTTAGCTAGTGTGTCTGCCAGAACGGTAGGTGACTGGCAGGTTTCCTGAAGTTAGTATTGCAGACCATAAGGTCATTTGCATCACAGAACTCCAGCAGCCTGGTTCCCTCCTCATTGCGGGAACTAAAACCATAGCCTTCATGTACGCCATGGAAGTCCCCTGAATGTTGTCCAACATGTCCATTGAAGTCACCAGCCACAAAGAGAAGGTCCCAGTCATTAGTCAACGAGGTAGTCTGCAAGAGGGTGTCATCTAACTGTAAAAATGTCTGGCAACTTACATTTTTAGCTGAACCATTAAAAACTGTGAGAGAGACGTGTATGTTATACCAAATTAAAATAAAGGTATAGACAAACAGCTTTGTTTATATTTTATTTAAATTTGGAGAGTTTTAAAAACAGAACTTTAGAAATAAAAGTATCTCATTTTGAATTGCTTTTACATTTTACTTATCTGTATTATTTTCCTTGTGGATACAAGAAGTTTTAATTTTATAAGCAAAATGTAAATAAAGTCAATCGAGTCATACACACTGTTACTGCTCTTTTCATTAAAATAATTATTGTTCATCTTTCAATATTTAAAAAATAAAGCTTGTTCCACTACTCAGTGTATTCTTTCCAAATAGAAATAAATTGAAATGTTTTGTCATCAGATGTCTCATAAATAGACAATGAAAATAAAATTGAAGCATCTTCCAGACTAAGCCATCAAATAGCTTTTGCTAGAGAAATGCATATTAATGGATACTGTTTCATAATAAAGATGCAGGAGATAGGAAGTTAGTTTCATCTGAAATTCTTAGAGCTAAGCAGTTAACAGAAACCATTCACGTATATTCCACTATACTTTTCATACAAAAATCTAAAACTCCCAACTGAACTCAGCTAGAACACATTAGGCACTTACTCCAACACTTTACACTTTCTTTATAGCTCAACAAATTCTATAGTGATAAGTTTGTCCTGGATATAACTTCAAACTACATCTGGTAGTGGGGTCCTGGTTCAGGAATTCCAGGGTTTTGAAGAATGTGGAACCACCCTCAGCCACTATTGTTCTCAGGTCTACTAAGACTCCAAGCAGTAGTAACTATCAGGGCCCCAGCTATAGGTTAATTAGCGTGTTATGGAAGAAATTCCAAGCACAAACCCTCACCGCTTTGTGTGTGCCTCAACAGTAAATCAAGAAGTGGAGACTTTCAAGCAGTTTAGTGCTTTCTTTGACACCCTTCTGGCAACTCCAGAGTAAGTGGCTCTCTCCAGTCCTGTAAAGGGATTCACCTAGGAAGGCCACTCAAAAGTAAAATGTACAACTTACTGGTCACTGCAGCTGTCTTAGCCCACTGAACTATTGTGGTCTGACCTTCAAGTCTAAAGAGTGGGATTGGATTGCATAGACTCGCACTTAATTGCCAATACATATTTTCATCACTAACAAAGACCTTGCAAACAACACTTTCATAAATGACCAATCAAATCTACCTTCCACCTTAAAGAAAAGGTCATGTTAGATCATGGAGTCCTCTATATGCCCCTTAAAGGACAGAAAGATCATGGCTGGAATGCTTTTGATCATAGAGCTGCTCAATCAGGGTTGATCTGGAGTAAAACAGCAGAAACCCAAACTGCCTCCACAAGCCATTTGTCATCAATTAACTTCCTCAATGCACACTGAACAATATAGGATTGAATGCTAGTAACTTCTCTATAACAATTGCAAAATGGAATCATAACTACAAATTTAGTATCTAGGATTATAAATATTGATACGACTCCAATGATTTTGTATCAAATTTGTTATAACTACCAATTTCATAATTAAAGTTGTTAATTTAAGGTCTGTAATTGTATACATTGGGTCAACCCATAAATAATATTGTTTTTCAATTGCATGAACTAAAAGTTGAAGGGGAACAGGATAAACTACTTGCAACAACTTGCTATAAAAGCATATTCTTAGTGCAAGTTTTGAAGAGTGCAGTTTGATTTTAACAGCTATTTTTTTCAAAGCTATAATGCAAGTGACAAAGGGAGCATATTTGGCATATTTTGCTTTACGAGTTCAATAAAGACAACAACGCAACAGAAAGTGCAAAGAATATTAATGCAGTATATGCAGATTGAACAATAACCATAAGCCAATATTAACAGTGGTTCCAGAAATTCCGGGCTGGAAACTACAGCTGAGAAGACGAGCCTCATCATGGAAGATCTGTAGAGCTCAATGAGGACGTCCTGCAAACCCTAGTGGAACAAATTCCCATCATAACTGTTGAGAAACTAAGAGAGAAGCTTGGAGTTGGTCATTCAACCATTCATCAACACCTGCGTGCCATCGGAAAAGTCAGAAAATTGGGTCAATGGGTGCTCTTCTTTGCTGTCATGTCTCACCAGTTAACCTTTTTTGGACCAAATAGTGATGAGAAATGGGTTCTCTATAAAAATATCAAGCACTGAAGACAGTGAGTAGGGAAAGGAGAGACACTGGCACCTCAGGCTAAAGAAGGTCTTCACTCACGTAATGGTGGGATATGAAAGGTTTAGTCCATTTTGAACTTTTAAACTCAAACTAAATGATAACAAAGGAGATCTACTGCAAGCAGCTTGAACAGCTTAAGTCAGCACTAGAAGAAAAATGACCTTCTTTGGTTTCAAGAGGAAAGATGTTCTTCCATCAGGATAATGCTCAGCCACATATAGCAAGGATGACATTCCAAAGGCTGGAGCAGTTTGAATGGGAACTGATTCCCCTACCCACAATATTTGCCAGACATTGCCCCATCTGATTATCATTTATTCTGCAGTCTTCAAAATCATTTGGATGGAAAAAATATGAATTCTGTAGAGGAGGTCAGAACAGTACTGGAGTATTATTTTTTTGTCACAGACAAGTGAATTTTGAAAGAGGGCCTTGCAAGTCTACCAGATAGCTGGAAGAGCATTGTAGAAAATGAAGGAGAGTATATTTTAGATTAAAAAAGAACTTTCTTTATCTTAATTTTGAAAAATAAAAGAAGTATAAAAAAAAACACATTATTTATTGGATGACCCAATACTATATGTGAACATATAGGTGCAGAAAAAGGTAGAGAAAATAGTATCTGATCATCAAAGTTGAGATAAAATAGTGTTTTGTGAAGCTGAAAAATTGTTACTCCAAGATCCATGTAACTGATCATCAGACAGAAGTGACCTTTGGAGTAATACAATAATTGTAAATAAATCAAATTCATCACCTCATGATTGTAAGCCCAATGCTCAAAACATTGAGACATATGCCTTCACTATATATATATAAACACAGGCAAGGCTGTATGGTACGAGGCTTGGTTCTCAACTACATGGTTCCAATTTCAGTCCCACCGTGTGGCATCTTGGGCAAGTGTCTTCTACTACAGCCTCAGGTTAACTAAAGCCTTGTGAGAGGATTTTATGGACAGAAAGTGAAAGAAGCCTGGCATGTATGTGCATGTCTGTGTTTGTCCCTTGCCACTGCTTGACAACCAGTGTTGGTGTGTTTATGTCCCCATAACTTGGTGGCTTGGCAAAAGAGACTGATAGAATAAGAGCCAGGCTTTAAAAAGACAAAAGTACTAAGGTCAATTCATTCAGCTAAAAATTCTTCAAGGTGGTGTCCCAGCGTAGCTGCAGTGTAATGACAAACAAGTAAAAGATATACTGTCAACTTGTTTTGCCTACCTTTTGCATTCAAATTACTCTGTCAAACAAATTGTTTTGAAATAAGCATGCATTATCTCATAGGTTTTAGATTTCAATGATGTGATAGTCTATTTTTAGACTGGCATTGTAAGATAGGTGTGAAAGGCAGTATCTGGCCAGTTTAAATATAAACTGGAGAATATTTGGGCCTGATATGGTCAATTTAAATGCTAATGGGTTAAACTCCAAAACAGTTCTTGCTTGGAATTTTTCTTTAACAACAGATATTACTATTTTCTTAAACCAATGAAGAGTATTTAGTTTTATTCAATTTTGACAGGTTTTAATGCTTATATTAGTTTTTGTAAACAGTCACTTGCAATTTCCCAATAGATTCTATTAATTTTGAAATGTTGCAATCTCTGCCCAATCACAATCAGCTTTAAATGTTTATTTGACAATTTACCAACTTAGGTTCCCTGCATCATAAAAACCACCCATTGTACTGTACTAAAAGTTCACTTTGAAGTTTTCAGCTTCATTAAAATACTAAATACACATTTAATACTACATATTTGTATAGACAAATAATAATTAGCACATTCAACTTAAATTAGATGTGTTGTTTAGATCAGTGCTACTCAAAGTGGTGGTCTGCAGCAAGTTTCCAGAAAAGAAAGAAACATTATAAAATGCTTATGTAGCATTGTATTATTTGTTCCGAAATAAATATAAGATAAAAAAAAATTGTCAACTTTTATTATATTCATTATATATATTGTTTCCAGTATAAATTAATATTACCGGTCCCTGGCACATTGGAAAAAATAACTGCTGATACACCACATCACATAGTTTGAGAAGCACTGGTTTAGATCACCTTGAACTGCTGGTAATGTCCAAAGATGCTATCTCATGCTGACCGTCATCTGGTCACACTGCTTGCATAGATTTCTATGACTCTCTTTCACCATTCAATTCTATTGTTTATCATATTTGACAAGTCAGAGGGATTGCAGTTTATGTCATCATAAATCTGCTTGATATCAGTTTTGGCTAAGGGGCTTCAGCTCCAGATTTTTTCCCCTGAGTCTACTTCTGAAACCCTTTCCCAGGGTGGGTACTGCCACAAGATAGCAAAAGTTTAAAACCAGAATTTGTCTTCTCTTAGACAAACTGCCTTCCTATGCTGCAGAATTCCATCTACCCAAGCACTGGTTTTAAGGCACCAGATTGAGCCTTTACCTCTTCTTCTGTCAGTACAAACAGTTCCTCCAAATTAAAAGGTTAAGTGACATGAGAAAGCCAAGAGTTGGACTTGATTGTCAGAGATTGTTTGAAATAGCATGAAAAGCATATCTAAGCAGCGGTAGCTTATTCTTACAAACACTCCTTAAATTGTGTATACACATGCTACCTATCTCTATATGCATAAATGTACACACATACGCACACACAAATGTGTTGCCAACCTTAAGAGTTCCTGTTAGGAAGAGCATCAAACAAGGTGACACTATCTCTTCAATGCTCTTCACTGTATCTCTTGAAATGATATTCAGAGACACTAACTGGAAAAGTAATATAAAAAATGGCAAGGTACTAGCATCCCACTGATTTGCAGATGACATCATGCTCTCCACAGAAATCTCATGCTGAGATATGAATGTCAAGTAAGAGTGGGAGGGTGTTTGCCTCAAAGATATGCTTAACCCCTTCGTTACTATATTTATTTTGAGATGCTCTGGTTTCTTTCAATTATTTTAAATATAACAAAGTATTTAGTAAAATAACTTTGTTATCATTAAGCTAGTGTTAGGAACTTAAATTGTGACTATGGTTAGGTGGAATATTTCAATTCAAAACTTATGAAAACAAGACATTTGTACTACAGGGCCATAGCTAGTTTTGGCCGGGTTGATAACGAAAGGGTTAAAGTAGAACTGGACAAGATCTTGTATGTCAACCTCCTCAATGGTACTGTAATGCCTGCACTCATATGCATGACATGGGATACTACAAAGAAGGAAAACATTAACTGGTTATGACACAAGAGAGTCATGGAAAGATCCATACAAGGAATGTCATTGTAGGAGCATGCTCAAAATGAAGTAATTTGAGAAGAAAGTGGAGGGAATGATGTGATCATGAAATCCCAAAAGAACAAATTCTGTTGGGTTCACAAACAATAAGTGGGCTTGTGCAGTTGTAACATAGTATGCAAGAAATCAAAAGAGGTCACCAAAATGATGGGAAGATGACAGTCAAACAATCTAGACCTAAATAGAAGAACATTGTGACCAGCAATGTATAGGGACATCTGATAGTCTGACAGAAAATATATTTGTAACACACACATATATACTTACATACTACATCTTTATATTATAGACATATCCATGAGAAAGAATGAGATAGAAGAAGAGTGACTGATACAAAGAAAGAGAAAAACATAAGGAGAGGAGGTGAAATTTTTGAGAGGGCGACAACTTTGGTAAACAAATGACAATATCATTTTTGACAATTATGTAATATTATTTGGTTATTGTAAACAAATTCATTAAATTTGGGCATTTATTTTAACAGAACTGCATGTGTATGTATCCATACATACTCTCCGTGCTGGTATGAGTCAGACAGTTTGACTGGAACCGGTAAGCTAGAGGGCTGCACAGGTTCTAGTTTGATTTGGCATTGTTTCTATAGCAGGATGCCCTTCCTAACACCAACCACTCATAGAGTGTAATGGGTTCTTTTTACGTGCCACCAGCACAGGTGCCATTTACACAATACCAGCAACAGACATGACTATGATTTCAGGGGTGCCATTTACATGACACTAGCAATGGCCATGACTACCATTCACTTGGCTTCACAAGTCTTCTCAAGGTCTTGGTCACTTGTCATCACCTACATTAGGACCAGTATTCAAAGATCGTGCTTCACCACCTTATCCCATGTCTTCCTAGGTCTACTTCCACAGGTTCCCTCCACTGTTAGAGATCAGCACTTCTTCACACAGCTGTCCTTGTCCATACGCATCACATGACCATAGCAGTGCAGTCATCTCTCTTGCACACTACATTTGATGCCTCTTATGCCCAGTTTTTCCCTCAAGACACTTACACTTTGTCGTACATGCACAGTGATATTGTACATCCAGTGAAGCATACTGGTTTCATTTCTTTCAAACTTTTCCCATGTCCTCTGTGACCTGTTTGCACACAGGCATCATAGTCTGCTTTTCATTCTGAGGGAAAGGCCCTTTGTTACCAACAGAGGTAGATGTTCTCTGAACTTCGCCCAGCCTCTTCTTAGTCTAGCAGCTATGCTCTCAGAGCATCCACTCCACAGCTGACTTGGTCACCTAAATAAAGGAAGCTATCAGCTACCTCTAGCATTTGATGGGGTTTATTTTCTGTACATTTCTAGTGTTTATTGTACCTGTACATCTGCCACACACAAAGACCATCTTCCCTCTTAACCTTCCTCTGATATTGCTACATCTCTTATGTGTCCATAGCTTGCACTGGGTACATCTTATGGAATTTCTACCTACACCTTTACAGATCAAGCAGGGCCATCAACCTGAAGGGATTTATGATTTGTCTGAAAATGTAAGACTTTATGAATGTTGTCCTTTTTTCAAAGTGTTCTATGTACATGTTATGTGTATGTGTGTGCATGTATGTAGGTGGACGCTGTTATCCGGGGTATGGCTACTGTTGCATGCAGGTGAGATCTGAGAGTTAGGAGAGGATCAAAGAGGACAAACTACTCCAAAGGGCTCACATGCTCTCCCTACTATCAGCAGTACTGCTGTATCCAGATACCTCATGTACCCAGTTACTAACTCAGTCAAGCAGGGCCATGTACTTGCACCTACACTGTTCAGCATGATGATGACAAAACCAGCATTAAGATCAGATTCTGGACTGATGGCAGAGGACACAGTTTATGACTTTCTGTTCAAAGGCAACTGCACTCAACACTGCCACAGAGGCCCAGATGCATCAGAACATGAACTTTTCTACTGCTTGTAACAAATTTTGGCTGCACAATCTGTACTCAGAAGACAGAGGTCATGTACCAATCCAGCCCTGCAGAAGCTGTGTATGGATCCAGATATCACTGTTGAAAGGGAAACCCTGAAGGTTGTTCATAAGTTCAAGTACCTCAGCAGCACACTTTCCAAGATTGTGAACATTGATGAAGTTGACACACGCATTGCCAAGGGAAGCTCAGCATTTGAGTGGCTATGTGAGTCAGTGAGGGAGAAGAGAGGCATTAGGCTGGCCACCAAGTTGAAGGTGTACCAAGCGGTTGTATGGTCTATGCTATTGCTTGTGAGACTTTCACAGTTTAAGAACGCCATGCCAAAAAGCTAAACTGCTTCCACATAAATTGCCTAAGAAAGCTGTTAAAAACAACCAGGCAAGAAAAGGTTCCAGACAAGGCTCAAGCTGATCTGCCAAGCATCTACACCACTGCTGAAGAAAATTCAAATCAGGTGGGCAGACCACCTTGTTTGAATGCCAGACACATGACTACTCAAGAGACAGTTTTATAGTGAATTGGCAGAAGGCAAACACACACAAGTAGACAGAAAGTGCTTCAAGGTTACAAGGTTACACCCAAAGCCTCACTGAAGAGCTTTGAGACCTGGGAAACACAAACAAGACCACCCTGCCTGGCAAATCTGCACCAGCAGAAGTACCACCTCCTACAAACAGAACAGGATTGCAGGGGTACAAATATAGCATGAACTGCGCAAGTCTAGAGCCAACTCCTCACCTTCAGTCCCAGACATGTGGCAGAGCCTTCCAAGCATGCATAAAACTGATCAGTCACAGCTGGACACACTGTGACCTGTCGTCTTCTCTTATGTAATGTCCTTGGTCATGACAGATGAACTAATAATGACGTATGCATGTGAAAGTGTGTCAACATTATGAATGACTTGTATTTGTCTCTAAAAGCTGCATGTATGTCTTTTGTGTATGTTCTCTGTGTGTTAGTACAATAACAAACAAAATTTTTCAGTTTAGAAGCTTCCATGGGTCAGATTTGCTTGAAATCTTTTCAGGTACAAAAACTTATATCCAAGAGTACATAGGAAAAAAACATATTATATCTACAATGTCTAAAATTAAGAAACACACATACAGCATTTGAATTTTAGTGTTATATAGATTGTTTCTACCAATGGACAGACTCTTGTGGCACACCATGCACAAATTAGCAAGTTTTTGTTTCTTTGCTTTACTTTTTTTTGTAATGCATAAACTTGAAAGATAACTCTAAATTTTCATATTATTAAGATAAAATTATAAACAAATGTGATAGATACTTGATACCTTATCCTTTTTAACACTGCTTAAAAATGTTAATATTGAAGTAAACATATTGTTTGGAAAAAAAATATAACTTTAAAATTTAGGTTGTAACAATTTACGAGGGGTGTCTGAAAAGTTTTGAGCCTAACCTAGAAACAGGACTGCTAGATAGCTGAAACAATTTTTTCTGGTAAGTACAGTCTTTTCAGAGTATTCTTGCTCATTTTCATGATTCTGATATTTAAATTTTTTTTGTTGCAGATTTTGAATAAACAAGTGTCGAAGTTACAAGGAAAATGGAGAAAACTGAGTATCGTGCTGTCATGAAGTACCTTCATTTGAAAGGCATGACTCCATCAGAAATCCATGAAGATATGGTGAGAACCTTAACAGACAATGCTCCTTCATATGCAACAATCAAACACTGGGTAAATGAATTCCAGCGTGGCAGGGAGAGTGTGGAATATGATCCAAGACCAGAGAGACATTCAACTGCAACCACCAAGGATAACCATGACCTTGCTCTTGGTATGATAATGCAAGATCGCCAAATATCATATTGTCAGATAGCTGAGAGACTGGGCATTTCAACTGAAAGGGCAGACAACATTGTGACAAAAGAACTTGGGTTCTCAAAGGTTTCTGTAAAGTGGGTCCCTCACCTTCTGACTTCTGAACAGAAGCGTACTAGGTGCACTTTGTCCACGAGCAATCTGGAACTGTTTGAAGTCGATGAAGAGAATTTTCTTGCTCATTTCATTACTATAGACAAAAGTTGGGTTCATCACTACCAGCCTGAAACCAAAGAACAATTAAAGCAGTGGAAGCACACATCTCCTTCCTCAAAGAAGGCCAGGGTCATTCCTTCAGCTGGCAAGGTCATGGCGTCATTTTTTTAGGATTCACAAGATGTCTTGCTGATCGATTACCTTGAAAAGGGTCACACCGTGACAGGGCTGTATTATTCTCAGCTACTGAAACGCCTCCGAGAAGCAATCAAAGAAAAGAGGCCGGGAATGCTCACCAGAGGAGTCCTTTTTCATCACGACAATGCTCCAGCCCACACCTCAGTGGTTGCCATGGCAACAATTCGTGATTGTGGATATGAACTTGTTCCCCATCCGCCTTATTCGCCAGACTTAGCCCCCTTTGACTTTCATCTATTCCCAAAAATGAAAAAAGCCCTGGCTGGTCGCCATTTTGCCAGTGACAATGACGTCATAGACGCTGTAGGAAGTTTCTTGGAGTCTCAAACAAAAAAGTTCCTCTACGCCGGAATAATGGCACTTCAGCACCGCTGGACAAAGTGTTCAGCCATTAAGGGGGACTATGTTGAAAAATAAATCATCAGAAGTCTTGTACTATGTTTTGTTTTTTTGAAGCTCAAGACTTTTCATACACCCCTCGTAAGAATAAAAAATTTGTAGCAATTATATTTCTGATTTATGAAATAAACCATCTTATATACAAAATTCAAATACTAAGCACAAGAATATTTTGAAATTCCTTACATTTTGTCATAAATAGCTATCTGCATCAAATCCTGATCATATCTGTTTAGGGCAGCTAGTAATGAATGCCAGTATATGACAAAATGCAAAAAGAAAGAAAAAGTGGCTAGCATTGAACTTAGATAAGCAGTTGACAACTGTTCCAAGAAGACATGCAAGTTATTTATGCACTTGTGGTATTATGGAAATAAATTAGAAGCCAACTTCTTTTAAACGAAGGGCAAAACCATCATAAAGTAAATTGACTTACCATCAGTTTTATTATTTTTTAACATGTGCACAACACCAGAATTTTCCATCTTAAAAATATAAATCAATTTAAAATCAATAAATCTTGGAAATAGAAATCTTGTAAAATATTAAGTATTTAAATATTTTCATACTTTATTTTACTATAACCCTTAGGTATCATTGAAATTTTCTTACCTGTTATAACAAGCAGTTTTCTCTTACAAATAATTCCTAGCAATTTTGATAATATTAATGTAGATCATTAAATTTCAAATTATAGCTTAGACATACAGTATCAGAAAATGTTTGGTCTCTGCTTTCATAAATAAATAGTATATAATGAATTAGGCTTTTGTGTATAGAAAATCTGCATGGCTTTAGTCACTCTTTATGAGCTTAAACTAAAATAGTCATATTTTTTGTATTTACATGTTGGGCACACATTTTAATTTACCTCAATAAAAACTTCTAATACTGCTTTTGCTATTTTTATGCTATTAAATTTTTTTTTTTTTCCCATATTAAAATGTATTTTTTCTATGTTTCACATCCTAATCCATTCTAGCAACCAAAAATATGATTTATCAATTTTGATATCGTGTAGTTTTTGTCATCGTTATTTAAAATCACACTTCTGTTGCTAGCATAAATTGGCCAACTGTGCTCTACTACAGGTTCTCATTACTTACTGTAATTAAAGCCAAATAACATTTAGAAAAATTTGACACATATTAGGAAATATTAAAAATGCATGTAAAACAATGTAGTTTGTAAAATTATATAGAATAATAATCAACTTACCTCTACAATTGTCTTCATGTGTTTTCTTATAAGTTCTTCTTCAAGTACCTAATTTCAAAAGTAAAATTAATAATAATATGAAATAATATTGTAACTAACTTGAATAAAATTCATTACAACTTCAACATGTACAATAGCAATTTTAAAATAACCAGCAACATGTTAAGTTATAACAATCCATCTAAGTCAGTGAGGTGTGCATGGAAGAAATTCCAGGAAATAAGAAGCATACTAATGAAAGGGAGTGGTGCAGAAATGGAAAGGTGTATGCTGCATGTGTGAGTAGTGTTAGAATTTATGGAAGTGAAACATGGGTAGTGAATATTACCCGAGAAGGCTGGAAAGAATGGTTCAGTGAATGAGTGGAGTATCAGAGAGAGGGAATAACTACAATAAATTTGCACGATGATGCACAGGATGTTGGCAACAGAGCAAGTGATAGAGGTTAAGAGAAATGTGACATGTTTTGAAGAGGTGTTTGGGTCATGTGCTGAAGGATGATGGAAATTAATGTGAAAGTAGAAAGGAAAATTAAGAGAGACAGTGAAGATAAATGCACTTGGTATTTTGTGCATCTCTCTCTCCCTCTCTTTTTATTTGTTTTATTTATTCTTCTGAGGTGCATGGCTTAGTGGTTAGGGTGCTAGGCTCATTCTTTTACTTGTTTCAGTCATTTGACTGTGGCCATGCTGGGGCACCGCCTTTAGTTAAGCAAATCAATCCCAGGACTTATTCTTTGTAAGCCTAGTACTTATTCTATCAGTCTGTTTTGCCGGACCGCTAAGTTAGAGGGTTGTAAACATGCCAACATTGGTTGTTAAGCGATGGTGGGGGAACAAACACAAACATATACGCATATATATACAACAGGCTTCTTTCAGTTTCCGTCTAATGTATATGTGTGGATATAAATCGAAATCAAACTAAATCTGTAGACTGGCACCCATGCCAACGTCTCTTCATTGAACATTAAACTCGGCTTGCGAAGGCCTGTTGGGACAAGCGAAAGCGAAATCGTGATGGCACCTGTACCAGTAAATCACTAAGAGCACCGTCCGAGCGTGATCGTTGCGAGAGCACCAACTGTCTGGCTTCCATGCCGGAGGCACGTAAATAGCACCATTCAAGCATGACCGTTACCAACGTCGCCTTCCTGGCACTTGAAAAGTGGCACGTGAAATACACCATTTCGAGCATGGCTGTTGCTAGTACCTCCTAACTGGCTTTCGTGCCAGTGGCACGTAAAAGCACCCACTACACTCTCGGAGCGGTTGGCATTAGGAAGGGCATCCAGCTGTAGAAACTCTGCCAAATCAGATTGGAGCCTGGTGTAGCCATCTGGTTCACCAGTCCTCAGTCAAATTGTCCAACCCATGCTAGCATGGAAAGCGGACGTTAAATGATGATGATGATGATGATGATGATGATGATGATGATGATGATGATGATGATGATGACAGGCTGAAGGTAATAGAAGAAATGAAAACAAAGGAGTTGAGGAATGTAATGGGTGAGGAAAAAAGTGGAAAAGAATGCCATGAGGCCACAAAGCTGGTATAACAGCAAAAACACTTGTTGTTTATAACACAACCTTTTGATTTAATATTGATATTTCAAAATGGATTTAAACTCTGTAACAAAAAAAAAAAAAAAAAAAGGACTTACAATCCTCGCCTCTGTAATCTATTGTAAAATTTACTTATGTAAATGGCAGCCCCACGATTGGCCATGAATGGGGAGTCAAAAATCAATCAAACCCAGTAATCAATATGGAAATGAATATAGCTACTCCTTTGAATGCTGAATGAATTGCAAACAACAATGGATGCAAGCTGTGCCATAGGACTTTGCTACTAAGAAACACTTAAAGATACATCAGGGAAAGACTTGTAAGAAGAGGACAGAGCAGTGTAGGTCTGATCATTAAATGCTACAGCAAAGAGCTCTTCCCAACTGGAAACTGCAAGTTATGAGACTGATGCATCAGATAGTGCTCATTAAAAACGGAGGGTTCTGTGGCCTGTTGCTACTGAAAAAGTAAGATATAAGGAGTTTGAGATAAAGGTATGTAAAGCTTTATAAAAAAAATGACAGGATCCATATGGTACCGGATTGGCAAAAGGAAAGAGTGGATCAAGCAAGAGGAACAGGAAAATGAAACAATTGAGGATGGAAAAGAACAGCCTAAGAAAGCAATGGGAATGTGCAGAGGAAGACAGAACACCTTGCCTCGTGCAGCTGTTTGAGGATTTAAAAAGAAAATGCTGTTTTGTGCAATGAAATATCAGATATGAGTGATGAAAAGAAAGCAAAAGGACTCGTGAACAGTTTCTGAAGAACTAATATAAGGTATGAAGAAGCTGTTCACTGAACCAAACAGCGACACTTTATCGTGCACAAAAGGAGAACTGGATGCTCATATCAAAGAAACCTACAGCAACCTGAATTGCAACAAGTCACTGCCACCTATTAATGGAATAAAGCATCTCTTAGAACCTGATGTCGAATTTCAAAATGGAGACATCAGGGAGAAAGAGGTGAATGAATTTGCGAAGAAAGTCGGAGCAAAGAGTTCCTTAAGAGGTGATGGTGTGTAAGTATTGCAATTATTTACAAAAGAAGCCTTTTGTTCTGCTCCAACAGCTTTGGTGTGAAGAAACTTTAGTAGAGGATTGGTGGAAGGTGGAAGGCATATACATGCCAAAGGAAGCCAATGCAGAGACTATAAAACAGTTTTAGCTGGTATCCTTATTGAATGTGAATGGCAAGATCTTTATGGGCATTTTCTCAAGAAGAACAGTGACATACCTACAGAATAATGGATATGTGGATGAATCTGTTCAAAAGGCTGGAATCCCTGGATGTGATGAGCATTGTTTTTCGATTTGGAAAGCAATCCAAGATGCCAAACAACACGTTTGAATGTGGTATGGCTTGATCTAGCTAAAGCATATGGCTTGGTGCCACACAAATTGCTGATGAGAGCTATGGACCACTTCCACATTCCAGAGAAAGTAACAAAATTAATGAGGATATATATGACAGTTTCAAGACGAAGTTTACAGCTGGTAGCTTTACAACAGACTGGCACTGCTTGGAGATTGGCATTGTTGCTGGCTGTGCAATATGTCATGTGGTTTATCCTAGTCATGGAGATGATTTTGAACTGACACTTCTGTCAATGGAAGAAGCAAATCATGCAGAGTGCTCTCTTGAAGCTAGACAAACTGATTATGTGGTTGAGGATGTGATTCAAGCAAAAAAAGTCATAGTCTGATATCTATTAGGGGAGTACAAATAAAAGAAAATTTACAATTGCAGGAGAATGCATTCCAACAGTCAAGGAAGAACCCGTTTAGAGATTAGGGTGTGTATACACTGGAACATTGTCAGATAGGAGTCACAGGATGCAGATCATGAAACAAGCAGAGGATGGACTTACAGCAACTGATGATTCAAAACTACCAGGGAAGTATAAAATATGGCGCCTGCAGTTTGTTTAATATCTGTGCCTTTCATGGCTACTTTTAATATACGAGGTGGCACTGCCACGGCTTCTAATCATTGAGCAAAAGTACAATGTGTTCAGTAGAAAGTAGCTAGGCCTACCTTGGATATTGAACAGCTCTACTCTTTATTGTAAAAGAGGCTCATTGCAGTTACCACTAATATCAATAATCGAAATTTATAAAGTAGGAAAGGTACAAATGGTGATGATGCTAAGAAAGTCAAAAGACATAGAAATCAGGCATAATCAACCTGATGTAAAAACAGCCAGGAAGTGGAAAGCAGAAGCAGAGACAGAGATATGGTGGGTGCCATGTAAATTGATTGGAAGGGAATTGGATCTGGCACAGATCTGTTGTTAGCAACAATGTCAAAGTAAAGGAAACAGAGAAGAGAGCTTCATTTGATTCAATGCTCTCAATAAGGACAAACAACAAGATGGGAGGAACACATAGTTGAGAGAAAAATAAGTTGAAATGAAATATGGAAGTAGACTATATCACATTTGAGTTTTCTGATTCTTTCATCTAACAATACCTTGCCTTCGTCTAAAATCTAGTAAGATGAAGCATATCAGAGAATGATAAATGCAAGTGCGGAAAAGTTGGAATATAGACTATGCTCTTTTTGAAAACTTCAAACTATAGTTAATTTCATTAAATACACCATCATGTCTTTGAGCTCTTGCAAATGTCATAGGAATACCATTGTGGCATATGGCATTTAAAACCTGATATAACTCATCCCCCTTTAACTCTAGCCATAGATAATTTCTTCTCCAGAAAACTGACCTTGATGGGATTTAAACAAGTGCAAGAGAGCAACAATAGAAACTGCAAGGCATCTATCCAATGCTCTAACAACTCTACCAATTTGCAGCCATAGCTTGTTATGAATATTTTCTAAAAAAATTTACATATGTGTATTCACAGGTCTTCTGATCAGAAAATTAATCTCATGTTTGTATATTTGACCTTTGGTCATCTTCAGATGCTATATTTTTACATATAAAGAAACTCCACCTCATAGTGACTTATGATTTTAACAGAGATTAATAAATTAATGCTCAAACTCTTTTACTGGTACAGCCTTTCAGCTGTGAGATTATCTTAGAAATATAAAAATACAATTGCATAGGCTTTATTTCAACAAATGTAAAGCTTACTGATGAAATTTCAGTCAACAAGAACTTTCATAATTATACAAGCATGGAAAGATGAAAAGAATATTATATACTCTCTTACCAGAGGATATAAATATTAAGTATTTGTTGCTGATACTCTACTGAAATAACATTAAATTAAGTCAGAGTTCAGAAGGGTCACCACTGGATAACAAATTTACATTTCTAATAAAAGTTATTTTATACCCCAATTAATGATCAATAGTATATTTTTATCAGCAAGAATACAAAGAGTGCCTGCAACTTAATGTAAAATAAGTATCAAAGGATTTCTTTTGGTTGTTTTGCTGCTTACAACTTTTTAGGTATAAACTGGCAAAAGATATACATGAATATACAATAGGCTTCTATAGTTTCTGTTTATCAAATTTCACTCATAAAGTATGGAGCAATTCAAGGCTATCGTAGAAAATACTTGCCAAATATGCCACACAGTAGTATCAAACCCCAAACCACATAATTGCAAAGGGAACTGCCTCAGTACATAGACTCACATATCCAAATGAGATCCTATAATTAAGAAATTCTTTTATTTTTAGAATTTTCACATATAGGTGCAGGTATGGCTGTGTGGTAGGAAGCTTGCTTTCCAACCACATGGTTTCAGTTCAGTCCCACATTGTATCACCTCATGCAAGTGTCTTCTGCTATAGGGCTGTGAACGGATTTGGTAGATGGAAACTGAAAGAAGCTTGTATATATGTGTGTGTCTTGGCAAATGAGACCAACAGAATAAGTATCAGGCTTAAAAAAAAAAAGTACTGAGGTTAATAAGTAAAAGATATGCAGGAAAACTTAAAGGAAGAAAAACAAGCAATAAAACTGCTACATTACTCACTTTTACAATAGGTTCTTCTGTTGATTTATCTAAATAATGAGTTGCTCTTTCTGCTTCCTCATTAATTCGAGCCTCTACTTTTTTAATATATACAGATGCACTATTTTCAGCCAAAAACTTTTGACTCTCCAGCTGAAAAAAAAATTTTTTTTTTTAAATGAGATAAATACACAGACTCGCACATGAATATCAAATATATTTTGTCAAATTCTACAGTGTGTTTTCAGAACCATTCTATATTGGGTGTGGAAAGAAATATGGATAAAAAAAAAAAAAACCAGAATAAAAGTACTTTCATTTTACTAATGGATAACCCCTGATTATAAATATAGTTTCCAATATTTTACAAATCTGAGTTCAACAAAAGAATTGAAAGAACTTAGCAAATAGTTACAAGAAAAATCTTACTTTATAAAATTCAGCTGACTGATCAAGGAATGGTATTTCAAAGTCTTCTTCATATACTGACCGAGACTCAATACCAAGGACCATAATCATCTGACAAGCATTTCTAACAGCACTCCTGAAAGTAGAAGGTTAATATACTTGACTTCATGTCATAGAGTAAAGGGACTAAAATGTTGGTATAATTTTCTATGAATTCTATGCAAAATTGATATGGTAAAGATTCATCATAATCATTGTTTAACATTTTACATGCTGGCATGGGTTGGACGGTTGAGGTATGGAGAGCCAGCAGCTGCATCAGGCTCTAATCTGATCAGGTAATGTTTCTACAGCTGGATACCCTTCCTAATGCCAACCACTCCGAGAGTGTAGTTGGTGCTTTTTACATGTCACCAGCAGAAGAGCCAGTCAGGCGGGCTTGGCATCAATCACGTTTGGATAGTGCATTTTACATTTCCCCACCACAGGAGCCAGTCAGCCAGACCTGGCATTGACCACGTTCGGATGGTGCTTTTTATGTGCCACCAGCACAGGAAGCCAGTCAGGGCACACTGGCATCGACCACGATCGGATGATGCCTTTTATGTGCCACTGGAAGGGGGGCTAGTCATGGGGCACTGGCCACAGCTGCGATTTTGGTTTTACTTGACTCAACAGGTTTTCTCAAGCATATCATGTTGCCCAACACATCAAGAGTACTCTTAAATGCGCTGGACACGCAACACTGGCATCGGCCATGGCTGCGATCTCACCTTAGTTGCCAAGTCTCCTCAATCAAAGCATATTTCCAAAGGTCTTGGTCTCCTGTCAGTGCCTGTGTAAGGCCCAATGTTCGAAGGTCATGCTTCGCCATCTCATCCTTATATGAGGAGACCCCCTTCGGTCATGACTGACCATGGGATTGCACCTAGAAAGTTACCCTCTGAGGCACAAGTTCAGGCAAGGTTGTTTATGGAAGGCCAGCAGTAGCCCATGCACACCAGCCTCCCCACTCCACACCACTGATGTTATCCAAGGGAAAGGCAAAGGCTGATACAGCTTGGCACCAGTGATGTTGCAACTCATTTCTACAGCTGAGTTAACTGGAGCAATGTGAAATAAAGTGTCTTGCTCAAGAACACAACAACCAGCCCAGTCTGGGAATCGAACTCACAACGATAAGATCGACGCTCTAACCACTGAGACATGCACCTTCACACATCATCACAAACCCAAACTGCATCTCATCTAAACTGACTCTCTCCCTAACTAGTATGAGATATGAAATAGAGAGTGAAGTGGAGGAATGAAAATAGATGTGAGATATACAGGGATATTGTATCCTCAGTTACATTATTTAGGCAGAATGGTACAGGAATTCTATATGCATACCATTCTGCCTAAATAATGAAAGTGAGGATACAATATCCCTGTATATCTCATGTCTATTTTCATTCCTCTACTTCACTCTCTGTTTCATATCTTATCTAGAATAACTATTGCTTAACCATTTTCTCACACCGTTTCCGATAAAGGGATATATAAAATATCCTGGAAACAGCTGTGAGACCCATTTATAAATGTTCTGAAATCTTTCACAGGCTTAGATTTTTATCTCATTCTGTAAATTTTTATTTATTTATATATTTATTTATATATATATATTGTGTGTGTGTGTGTGTGTGTGTGTGTGTGTGTGTGTGTGTGTGTGTGTGTGTATGTATACTCTTTTACTCGTTTCAGCTATGTGGCTGTGGTCATGCTGGAGCACCACCATGGTCTTTCTGACTTCCTCAGTCTGGGTGTTTCACATCACCACTCCTGTGTGTGCCTTTTCCCATTGGTACATTTGATTTATAATTGAATTTGATTTATAATTGAATTTGATTCCACAGCCCTCGTCTGTATCTCATGTCGGGCTGTCGGTTCATCTGGTATTGTGGAGAGGCGGATGTCTAATTCCTTTTTGAAGACATCTACTTCCACCTTATGCAAATTTCTTAATTTTTGTGGCAGGGCATTGAAAAGCTGTGGGTCTTTCAACCCTAGACTATTGCACTACCTGGTCCTGAATTTAGATGGAGTGGATGGTACATTTGGTACAATACAATGGCAGCCGGTTCTGGCATTTGTATAACACTCAATACCAAAGCTAGGTATTAGCCCTTCTAGGATTTCCCATATGTATATTATTGCGCACCTGTCACACCTTCGCTCAGCCTATCCCTATAGCTCATCCACTGCATTGTCTCAATCTTTTTAGTGTAGTGGCGTTGGACTGCTTCAAGCTCCGCTGTTAGTTTGGCACTATGTGGTGACCATAACTGGGAACAGTAGTCCAGGTGGCTAAGAACAAATGTTCTCCACAGGGTCAACATAATTTCTCGGTCTCTTGTCTTGAAGGCCCTCAGTATCCAATAACAGATAATTTAGTTCATAATATATCAAGATTATCTAACCTATCGGCAAATAATTTGGTTTTTGAGGATGAGGCAAAGTTTTATAACTTTGCCTTGTCTGAAGCAGGGTATAAAGATAAGGTGTATTACATTAATCCAGATTCTGTTTCCTCACCTCAAAGGCAGATGTTAATTGCAGCAAAGTTAATTATAACATTAATACTAATAATAATAATATTAACTTAGTAAGAAAGATCAAAGGTGGACCACAATGCCATGGTCGTGTATCTAACACTAACAAAGGTAGAGTAAAGTTTTTTTAAGAATAATAGTGTAAGTTATAATTCCAATAAAGAGGATAGTTTATGGTTCGTCATTCCATATGGGAAACAAATTAAATCAGACTTAGTGACATTATACAGGAATGTAGTTAGTAAAAATTTTCTTAAAAATTTGCATCACTATAAAGTTATTAATGTGCATAAGGTAGGATTTAGTTTTTCTAATACCAAAAATTTAACCCAAATTATCGCCACTCATAACTTAAAGCTATTCTATTCAAGATTCTATTAGTATAAATATAGATAACAATCTTAATACTCCAAGAGACACTGTTATAGATAATCTTCAAGTAAATAAGGATAATAATAATAGTACCAATTTTAATAATAACACCATTATAGTAATATCTGAAGTTAATCCTAAAAGAATTAGGTTCCTTAGTGCAAATGCAAAAACTAAGAATACTGTATATAGGTGTAATATTTTAACTAAAAAGAGGATTTGGAGTTATATCGGGACATCTTCACTTGAAATCTCGAAAAGAATTTCCAATCATTACTCGACCTTTAGAGATAGGAATAACCAAAATAGCACGGCGCTTAGTAGTTTAATTTGGCAATTGAAAGACCAGAAAAAAAGAGTACTCTCTGGAATGGTCAATTATAGGTAAGTCGTTTACGTACGACAACGGTAAAGATTGCCGTTCATTATGTAACTTGGAGTTATTTTTCATACTTTTTTCCAAGGGTGACCTAATTAACAAAATTATATTTAAGGCTTTCAGATGCTTGCATATGAATAGACATACATTTTCGTTCTATGAATAAGAATTATTAATATATTTTAGTTGGGTTAGGATTACTGCATAGCTTAACTTCACTTTAATTTGATTTTGCCTTAACCAAATACAGCAATATTATACTAAATGCGCTCAGATTTAATTTGATATAGTGTTATAATAGTGTGGGTTTTTTGCTCATAGTTGATTGTAGTTTCCCCTTTGTAAATGTGTTTTGTGTAGAAAATATTGTAAATTTCCTTAATTGCTGGTTATTTCCATATAATCCATCTATGATTTTTTATTAGGTTATTGTAAATCTTAGGTCCAGTTTTTAAAGGGCTTATATCTGAATATAAATCAATTTAATTCATTTATCCATTTAATAACTTATATTCTATAATCTTATATTATTTTTATTGCGTATCCTTTATTGGCTTTTAGTAGATTATAAGCTTCGTTTTTTAATTTTCTATTTGAATTAACATCATATTGCAATATGATCTAACTTTTTCTGAAGAATTTTGTTTCCCTAATAACACACATATATATATATGTGTATATATGTGTGTGTGTGTATATATATATATGTATATATATATATATGTATGGATATGTGTCATATATATATATCTATATATATATATATATATATATATATATCATCATCATCATCGTTTAACGTCCGCTTTCCATGCTAGCATGGGTTGGGCGATTTGACTGAGGACTGGTGAAACCGGATGGCAACACCGGGCTCCAATCTAATTTGGCAGAGTTTTTACAGCTGAATGCCCTACCTAACGCCAACCACTCAGAGAGTGTAGTGGGTGCTTTTATGTGTCACCCGCACGAAAACGGCCACACTCGAAATGGTGTCTTTTATGTGCCACCCGCACAAGAGCCAGTTCAGGGGCACTGGCAACGATCTCGCTCGAAAACCCTACAAGGCCAGTCAGGCGGTACTGGCAACGGTCAGGCTCAGGATGGTACATCTTATGTGCCACCTGCACAAGAGCCAGTCCAGGGGCCCTGGCAACGATCTCACTTGGCTTGCCGGGTCTTCTCACGCACAGCACATTTCCAAAGGTCTCAGTCAGTAGTCATCGCCTCGGTGAGGCCCAATGTTCGAAGGTCTTGCCTCACCACCTCAGCCCAGGTCTTCCTGGGCCTACCTCTTCCACGGGTTCCCTCAACTGTTAGGGAGTGGCACTTTTTCACGCAGCTATCCTCATTCATTCTCACCACATGTCCAAACCAGCGCAATCGTCTCCCCTGCACACCACTACTGATGCTTCTTATGTTCAGCTTTTCTCTCAAGATACTTACACTCTGACAGGTATGCACATTTACATTACACATCCAGTGGAGAATACTGGCTTCATTCCTTGCGAGCTTACGCATGTCCTCAGCAGTCACAGCCCATGTTTCACTGCCATGTAGCATGGTTGTTCGTACACATGCGTCCTACAGTCTGCCTTTTACTCTGAGTGAGAGTCCCTTTGTCGCCAGCAGAGGTAAGAGCTCTCTAAACTTGGCCCAAGCTATTCTTATTCTAGCAGTTACACTTTCAGCGCACCCACCCCCACTACTAACTTGGTCACCCAGATAGCGGAAGCTATCGACTACCTCTAGTTTTTCTCCCTGGAATGAGATAGAAGTTGTTTCCTGTTTGTTTACAGTCTTTATTGCACCTGAACATCTGCCACATACAAAAACTAACTTCGTAGTTAATCTGCCTTTGATATTGCTGCACCTCTTATGTGTCCATAGCTTGCACCGGGTACATCTTATAGAGTTACTACCTACTCCTTTACTGCATACTGAGCAGGGCCATCTACCTGAAGGGGTTTGTGTTTTATCTACCTTCCTACTTATTAGGATTTTGGTTTTTGCTAAGTTGACTCTAAGGCCCTTCGATTCTAGTCCTTGCTTCCACACCTTAAACTTCTCCTCTAGTTCTGATAGTGACTGCGCAATTAGTGCAAGGTCATCAGCATAGAGGAGCTCCCAGGGGCAACCTGTCTTGAATTCCTCTGTGATTGCCTGGAGGACTATGATAAATAGGAGGGGGCTGAGGACGGAACCTTGGTGGACCCCTACCTCTACTCGGAATTCATTACTGTACTCATTTCCAACCCTCACCTTACTGACAGCATCTCTGTACATGGCTCGCACAGCTCTCACTAACCATTCTTCTATCCCAAGTTTCCTCATTGACCACCAGATAAGGGATCGGGGGACCCTGTCAAAGGCTTTCTCCATGTCAAAGAAAGCCAGGTAGAGAGGTTTATCTTTGGCTAGGTATTTCTCCTGCAGCTGTCTTACTAGAAATATGGCATCAGTGGTGCTTTTACCTGGCACGAACCCAAACTGCATCTCATCTAAATTGATTCGCTCCCTAATTAGTTGGGCTATGACCCTCTCCGTAACTTTCATAACCTGATCTAACAGCTTGATGCCTCTGTAATTATTAGTATCTAAAGCGTCACCTTTACCTTTGTAGCAGTTTACTATGGTGCTGCTACACCAGTCATTGGGTATGACTCCTTCGTGTATCACCTGGTTCGTAATACGGGTGACTAGGCTGTAGCCAACACTGCCAGATATTTTGAGCATCTCTGCAGTGATTCCTGATGGGCTGGGGGCTTTCCCTGTCTTCATACTCTTAATTGCTTTATCTACCCTGGTACTGTCAACTTGGATAGCTGGTCCCTCTGTTGGGTTGACATACGGCAGGCTCTCTTTCTCCCATTCATTCTCTTTATTAAGCAATCTATCGTAGTGGCATCGCCAGACCTCTTTCTTTGCAGCCTCATTTAGTGCAAGCGTACCATCATCCATGCGAACACATTTCTCTCCTACAACATCACTATTCTCTCTCCTACACTGTCTTGCAACACGAAATACCTCGAGTCTTTGGTCCTAATGGCACAGAACATTGGCAAATCTTTTCTTATCTGCTTCCCCTCTGGCTAAATAAACCTGTCGCCTAGCTTCCCTTCTGGCAGATTGGTACAATTCCCTGCTACCACCGTTCTTCCAGTCCTTCCAAGCCCGTTTCTTTTGTCTAATAGCCCCGTCTACATCCTTGTTCCACCACCACGTTACTCTGGGTCGAGAGGGGACTTTACACCAGCCACAGATCTGGTTTGTGGCTCTCAACAGGTTGTCCCGCAGAAATCTCCAATTGTCTTACACGTTGTATGATGCTATATCCCCTTCTATTTCGTCAAATGCTTCAAGTAACTTGTCTCTAAGTCTCTGTCCATTTGCAGGGTCTTTAAGTTTCCATACCCTTTTCCTCCAAGCCGGTCTACTTCTGGGCACCCATATTGCCTTGATCTCGAAGTCGCTAACTACTAATCTGTGTTGGGGTGTACATTCTTCACCAGGGAGAGTTTTGGCATTTATAAGCCTCCCTCTTTTTCTAGTTCTGGCGAGGATGTAGTCGATTTGGCTAGAGTGTCTGCCGGATTGGTAGGTGACTAGATGACAGGCAGGTTTCCTGAAGTTGGTATTGCAAACCATAAGATCGGTTGCATCACAGAACTCCAGCAGTCTGGTTCCCTCCTCGTTGCGGGAACCGAAGCCATAGCCTCCATGTATGCCATGGAAGCCTCCAGCACGACGTCAGACATGACCATTGAAGTCACCAGCCACAAAGAGAAGGTCTCTGTCTCTTGTCGACGAGGTAGTTTGCAAGAGGGTGTCATAGAATTGGTCTTTCAGCCCATCCGGGAGCCCCGGTTGATGGGCATAGGCTGAGATGACAGTAGCTAGCCTATGATGAAGCACTAGTCTAATTTTAAGTACTCTGTCACATACTCTAACTACCTCGATTACCTTATCAACCCATTTCTCTGCTAGAAGTATTCCTACGCCCCCGACTCCGTCAGTATTCCCTGTCCAGAAAAACTTGTACCTGTGTTCTTTGCCTGTGAGGAACCTCGCAGAACCTCCTCTCCATCTTACTTCTTGGATGCAGTACAGATCTACGTGACGCCGTTCAAGCACCTCAACAATCTCACCAGACCTACCTTTCAGCATGCCGACGTTGAGAGTGCTAATCCTGACAGTGTGAGAAGAGTGGGAGTCAGAGGAGTGGGCCCGTGTGACCCTGGGATGGGGATAAGCAGTGTCGTGAACCTGAAAAGAAAGCTTGCATTTGGCAGAGTTCATAAACAAAAACAATACATACAACCTTCATATACTACCCAATCTTTATGCGCTATAAGGTCGATAAGAGGGGGGGTATAAGGTCACAGGCAGTGTTCGCGGAAGATGATCTAAAAAGAGACTTCCGGTACTGGTGGAGGGGGTGGGAGGGCGGGCGTACCATGGGCTAATGGAGCTTCGTCGTGGGTTCTATTAGCATAGAGATTCCAATACGAAATTGTGGTGGAGTTGGAAAGCGAGCTGGTTATATGTTTGGGTTCGCGCGTGAGTCGAAGAGGAAATGGTGGAAGAAGTGGTGATTCAGAGAGAGAGAGAGATAGAATACAATAGGGAGAGAGAGGGAGAGGGAGAACCGGCAGCAGTACATCATGCTGGTCAAATTCGTTAGGTTTTTAGAAAAAAGTTGAAAGAAACACAGCAGTGTGATTAAATGTTTAAATCGGTAACAGAAATAAGAGTTAAAAATCGTAATTTTTAAAGGGGGTTAGAGACAAATTTCAGTCAGGTTTGGACTAAGGAGCAAAACTACAACAAGTAGAGGGGAAGACGATAGATCGCGTGAGATAGAGAAAAAATACATAAATAATCATGAATTCAAGACATAAATGTATAGTTAGAGAAAACGAAGTGGGGTGGTGGAAGGGGAGCACATCAGAAGGGATAATATATGAAAAATAGGAATGACTTAGCTATTGTTCATGTCTTGGTGGTTGGCGTTAGGAAGGGCATCCAGCTGTAGAAACTCTGCCAAATAAGATTGGAGCCTGGTGTAACCACCTGGTTCACCAGTCCTCAGTCAAATCATTCAACCTATGCTAGCATGGAAAGCGAACGTTAAACGATGATGATATATAGATATGTTTGTGTATGTATTTATGTGTGTATATATTTGTATATTTGTTTGTAGGTGTATGTGGATGTATGTATATATGTATATATTTGTATGTTTGTGTGTGTGTGTATATGTATATGTAAGTAGTTGTATGCTAGCATGGAAAGCGGACGTTAAACGATGATGATGATGATGATATATAGATATGTTTGTCCAGTTTTTAAAGGGTTTATATCTGAATATAAATCAATTTAATTCATTTATCCATTTAATAACATATATTCTATAATCTTATATTATTTTTGATTGTGTATCCTTTATTGGCTTTTAGTAGATTATAAGCTTCGTTTTTTTAATTTTCTATTTGAATTAACATCATATTGCAATATGATCTAATTTTTTCTGAAGAATTTTGTTTCCCTAATAACACACATATATGTGTGTATATATATATGTGTACGGATATATGTATATTTATATATATATATATATATATATATATATATATATATATATATATATATATATATATATATTTTTTTTTTTAAGGTTTCAGCTTAGAGCTGCGGCCATGCTGATGCACCACCGTGTTGCTACACTGTTATTACAGGGAGCCTCTTACAATATGTGGCACTTGGTGAAGACTGGAGTTTGATTTAGCAACCCTCATTTGCACCTCCTGCTGCGAGGTAGGTTCATCTGGGACTCTCGATAGGAAGAGGTCCAGCTTTGATTTAAAAACTCCTAGATCTACTTTGTGCAGATTTCTCAATCTCTTTGGGAGAATATTAAAAAGCTGTGGGCCCCTGAATCCCAAGCCTTTGCAGTAACTGGTCCTGAAGCACGATGGCATTGCTGGGATCTTTGGCACTATGCAGTGTCCTCCCGTTCTGGCATTGGTGTAGCTTTCAATGCCAAAATTTGGCACAATTCCTTCCAGGATCTTCCAGATGTATATTACTGCATATATATATATATATATAAATAAAAATATAAATGTATAAATATATATATATATATAAATATATATATATATATAAATATATATATATATAAATATATATATATATAAATATATATATATATAAATATATATATATAAATATATATATATATATAAATATATATATATAAATATATATATATATATAAATATATATATATATATAAATATATATATATAAATATATATATATAAATATATGAATATAAATATATATATATAAATATATATATATAAATATATGAATATAAATATATATATATAAATATATCATCATCATCATCATCATCGTTTAATGTCCGCTTTCCATGCTAGCATGGGTTGGACGATTTGACTGAGGACTGGTGAAACCGGATGGCAACACCATGCTCCAGTCTGATTTGGCAGAGTTTCTACAGCTGGATGCCCTTCCTAACGCCAACCACGAAAACGGCTACGCTCGAAATGGTGTCTTTTATGTGCCACCTGCACAAGCCAGTCCAGGGGCACTGGCAACGATCTCGCTCGAAAATCCTACAGGAGCCAGTCAGGCGGTACTGGCAACGGTCACGCTCAAAATGGTGCATCTCGTGTGCCACCCGCACAAGAACCAGTCCAGGGGCACTGGCAACGATCTTACTTGGCTTGCCGGGTCTTCTCACGCACAGCACATTTCCAAAGGTCTCGGTCAGTAGTCATCGCCTCGGTGAGGCCCAATGTACGAAGGTCTTGCCTCACCACCTCAGCCCAGGTCTTCCTGGGCCTACCTCTTCCACGGGTTCCCTTAACTGTTAGGGTGTGGCACTTTTTCACGCATCTATCCTCCTCCATTCTCATCACATGTCCATACCAGCGCAATCGTCTCTCTTGCACGCCACAACTGATGCTTCTAATGTTCAGCTTTTCTCTCAAGATACTTACACTCTGACGGGTATTCACATTGACATTACACATCCAACGGAGCATACTGGCTTCATTCCTTGCGAGCTTACGTATGTCCTCAGCAGTTACAGCCCATGTTTCACTGCCATGTAGCATGGTTGTTCGTACGCATGCGTCATACAGTCTGCCTTTTACTCTGAGTGAGAGTCCCTTTGTCGCCAGCAGGGGTAAGAGCTCTCTAAACTTTTCCCAGGCTATTCTTATTTTAGCAGCTACACTTTCAGCGCACCCACCCCCACTACTAACTTGGTCGCCCAGATAGCGGAAGCTATCGACTACCTCTAGTTTTTCACCCTGGAATGAGATAGAAGTTGTTTCCTGTTTGTTTGCAGTCTTTATTGCACCTGAACATCTGCCACAAACAAAAACTAACTTGCTAGTTAACCTGCCTTTGATGTTGCTGCACCTCTTATGTGTCCATAGCTTGCACCGGGTACATCTTATAGAGTTACTACCTACTCCTTTTCTACATACTGAGCAGGGCCATCTACCTGAAGGGGTTTGTGTTTTATCTACCTTCCTACTTATTAGGATTTTGGTTTTAGCTAGGTTGACTCTGAGGCCCTTCAATTCTAGACCTTGCTTCCACACCTGAAACTTCTCCTCTAGTTCTGATAGTGACTCCGCAATTAGGGCAAGGTCATCAGCATAGAGGAGCTCCCAGGGGCAACCTGTCTTGAACTCCTCTGTGATTGCCTGGAGGACTATGGTATATAAGAGGGGGCTGAGGACGGAACCTTGGTGGACCCCTACCTCTACCCGGAATTCATTGCTGTACTCATTTCAAACCCTCACCTTACTGGCAGCATCTCTGTACATGGCTCGCACAGCTCTCACTAACCATTCTTCTATCCCAAGTTTCCTCATTGACCACCAGATAAGGGATCGGGGGACCCTGTCAAAGGCTTTCTCCATGTCAACGAAAGCCAGGTAGAGAGGTTTATCCTTAGCTTGGTATTTCTCCTGCAACTGTCTCACTAGAAATAAGGCATCAGAAGTGCTTTTACCTGGCACGAACCCAAACTGCATCTAATCTAAATTGATTCGCTCCCTAATTAGTTGGGCTATGACCCTCTCTGTAACTTTCATAACCTGATCTAACAGCTTGATGCCTCTGTAATTATTTGTATCTAAAGCGTCACCTTACCTTTGTAGCAGTTGACTATATATATATAAATATATATATATATATATATATATATATATATATATAAATATATATATATATAAATATATATATATATATAAATATATATATAAATATATATAAATATATATATATATAAATATATATATATATAAATATATATATAAATATATATATATATATATATATATATATATATATAAATATATATATAAAATATATATATATATATATAAATATATATATATATATAAATATATATATAAATATATATATATATAAAATATATATATAAATATATATATATATAAATATATATATAAATATATATATATATAAATATATATATAAATATATATATATATATAAATATATATATATATAAATATATATATATATAAATATATATATATATAAATATATATATATATAAATATATATATATATAAATATATATATATATAAATATATATATATATAAATATATATATATATAAATATATATATATATAAATATATATATATATATAAATATATATATATATATAAATATATATATATATATAAATATATATAT
>NC_142946.1:28827495-28887495 GCF_046866305.1 Octopus bimaculoides
ATATATATTATACATATATTATAGATATACATATATATATATACATATATATATATACATATATATACATATATATATACATATATATATACAAATATATATACATATATATATACACATATATATACACATATATATATACATATATATATATACACATATATATACACATATATATATACATATATATATACATATATATATACATATATATACACATATATATATACATATATATATACATATATATATACATATATAAATACACATATATATACACATATATATATACATATATATATACATATATATATATATATACATATATATACATATATATATATATACATATATATATATATACATATATATATATATACATATATATATATGTACATATATATATATGTACATATATATATATACATATATATATATACATATATATATATACATATATATATATACATATATATATATACATATATATATATACATATATATATATACATATATATATACATATATATATATACATATATATATATACATATATATATATACATATATATATATACATATATATATATATATATATATATACATATATATATATACATATATATATATATATATATATACATATATATATATATATATATATACATATATATATATATATATATACATATATATATATATATATATACATATATATATATATATATATACATATATATATATATATATATACATATATATATATATATATATATATATATATATATATATATATATATATATACACACTCTCTCTTTCCTTTGCTGAGCGTCCGATAACACTATCCGTATCACGTCCTCACTTTGTTTTTTTGAACTTATATATAAATATATATATAATCATCATCGTCGATTAACGTCCGCTTTCCATGCTAGCATGGGTCGGACGATTTGATTGAGGACTGGTGAAACCAGATGGCTACACCAGGCTCCAATCTGATTTGGCAGAGTTTCTACAGCTGGATGCCCTTCCTAACACCAACCACTCAGAGAGTGAAGTGGGTGCTTTTATGTGTCACCCGCACGAAGGCCAGTCAGGCGGGTAGTGGCAACGGCCACGCTCAAAATGGTGTATTTTATGTGCCACCTGCACAAGAGCCAGTCGGGCAGTACTGGCAATGGCCACGCTCAAAATGGTGTATTTTATGTGCCACCCGCACAAGAGCCAGTCCAGGGGCACTGGCAACGATCTCACTCGAAAACCCTATGAAGGCCAGTCAGGCGGTACTGGCAACGGCCACGCTCAAAATGGTGTATTTTATGTGCCACCCGCACAAAAGCCAGTCCAGGGGCACCGGCAACGCTCTCGCTCGAAAGTCCTTAGACATGCCGCAGCCACAAGTGTCAGAAAGGCGATGCTGGGCACAGGTGCCATCACAAATTCGCTTGCCCCAATAAGTCTTCGCAAGCTAAGTTTCATGTCCAATTTAACTTGATTTCGATTTCACTTGCCTCAACAGGTCTTCGCAAGTGGAGTTTAGTGTCTAATGAAGGAAGGTACGCCTAGATGTAGATCTCACTTGGCTTGCTGGGTTTTCTCATGCACAGCATTTGACAGCGTATCTACAGCTGGATGCTCTTCATAAACGCCAACCACTCAGAGAGTGTAATAATACATATACATATATATATAGCTCTTTAACGCCCTGCCAAAACATTTGAGAGACCTGCAAGACATGGATATAGAGGTCTTGAAGATAAAACTCAACGCTTTCATCTCCACGATACCAGACGAACCAATGGTTCGAAATGAGATACAGTTTAGGGCAGCGATGTCAAATTCTTTCATACACCAGATGTGCAATCAAAACTCTTGATTATATCAGGTGGAGGAGGAGAGCCATGCAAGGAACGTGAAGAGAGCACAGCATAAAGACGGAAAGTCACGGTGATGCTCCAGCATGACCACAGCCACTTGGCTGAAACTCATAAATAAATAAATATATATATATATATGGATAAGGTAATTGAGGTAGTTAGAGCATGCGATAAAATACTTAAGATTAGATTAGTCCTTCACCATGGGTTAGCAACCATTATCTCGGCCTATGCCCCTCAGCCTGGGCTACCTGACGGATAGAAAGACCAATTTTATGACTCCCTTCTGCAGAGTACCTCATCGACGAATGACAGGGACCTTCTCTTTGTGGCTGGTGACTTCAATGGTCATGTTGCACAAAATTCAGGGGGCTTCTATGGCGTACATGGAGGCTATAGTTTTGGTTCCCGCAACGAGGAGGGAACCAGGCTGCTGGAGTTCTGTGATGCAAATAACCTTATGGTCTGCATTACTAACATCAGGAAGCTTGCCAGTCACCTAATCACCTACTGTTCGGGCAGACCCACTAGCCAAATTGACTATATCCTCACCAGGAAAAGGGAAAGATGTCTGCTTATAAATGCCAAAATCTTCCCAGGCGAAGAATGTAGCCCACAACATAGACTAGTAGTTAATGACTTCAGGATCAGGGCTAAGTGGTTGCCTAGAAGACGACCAGCTTGGAGGAGAAGGGTCTGGAAGCTCAAAGATCCTGCGAATGGACAGAGATTTTGAGACGTATTACATGAAGCCTTTGACGAAATAGAAGTTTCTACGGGACAACTTGCTGAGGGCCACTGACCAGATCTGTGGATGGTGCAAAGTCTCCTCTCGACCAAAAATAACGTGGTGGTGGCAATTAGGGAAAAGAAACAGGCCTGGAAGGACTGGAAGAACGGTGGTAGCAGGGAATTGTATCAGACTGCCAGAAGGGAAGCTAGGCGACAAGTTTATTTAGCCAGAGGGGAGGCAGATAAGAAAAAGTTTGCCAATGTAATGTGCCATGAGGAGCAAAGACTTGAGGTATTTCGTGTTGCAAGACAGTGTGTGAGAGAATCGTGATGTTGTCGGAAAGAAATGCATTCGCATGGACTAAACGAGGCTGCAAAGAAAGAGGTTTGGAGACGCCACTACGAAAGATTGCTCAATAAAGAGAATGAATAGGAGAAAGAGAGTCTGCCAAATGTCGACCCAACAGAGGGACCAGCTATCCGAGTTGACAGTACCATGGTAGATAAAGCAATTAAGAGTATGAAGACAGGGAAGGCCCCCCCGACCCATCAGGAATCACTGCAGAGATGCTCAAAATATCTGGCAGCGTTGGATATAGCCTAGTCACCCTTATTGTTAACCAGGTGATACACGAAGGAGTCACACCCAGTGACTGGTGTAGCAGCACCATAGTCAACTGCTACAAAGGTAAAGGTGACGCTTTAGATACAAATAATTGCAGGGGTATCAAGTTGTTAGATCAGGTAATGAAAGTCACGGAGAGGGTCATAGCCCAACTAATTAGGGAGAGATGAGATGCAGTTTGGGTTCGTGCCAGGGAAAAGCACCACTGATGCTATATTTCTGGTAAGACCGCTGCAGGAGAAACACCTAGCCAAAGATAAACTTCTGTACCTGTCTTTCATTGACATGTAGAAAGCCTTTGACAGGGTCTCCCGATCCCTTATCTGGTGGTCAATGAGGAAACTAGGGATAGATGAATGGTTAGTGAGAGCTATGCGAGCCATGTACAGAGACACTGTCTGTAAGGTGAGGGTTGGCAACGAGTACAGTGAAGAATTCCGGGTAGAGGTAGGGGTCCACCAAGGTTCAGTCCTCAGCCCCATACTATTTATCATAGTCCACCAGGCGATCACTGAGGAATTCAAGACAGGTTGCCCCTGGGAGCTCCTCTATGCTGATGACGTTGCACTAATTGGTGAGTCACTATCAGAACTAGAGGAGAAGTTTCAAGTGTGGAAGCAAGGACTAGAATCGAAGGGCTTTAGAGTCAAACTAACAAAAACCAAAGTCCTAATAAGTAGGAAGGTAGACAACACACAAACCCCTTCAGGTAGATGGCCCTGCTCAATCTGTAGAAGTGCAAGCTTTGGACACATAAGAGGTGCAGCAATATCAAAGGAAGGTTAACTAGGAAGTTAGTTTTTGTATGTAGCAGATGTTCAGGAGCTATAAACACTGTGAAAGTGCAGAAAACAACTTCTGCCACATTCCAGGGAGAAAAACTAGACGTAGTTGATAGCTTCTGCTATCTAGGTGACCAAGTTAGTAGTGGGGGAGGGTGCGTTGAAAGTGTAGCTGCTAGAATAAGAATAGCGTGGGCAAAGTCCAGAGAGCTCTTACCTCTGCTGATGACAAGGGGCCTCTCACTCAGAGTAAAAGGCAGACTGTATGACGCATGTGTACGAACAGCTATGCTTTATGGCAGTGAAACATGGGCTGTGACTAATGAGGACATGCGTAGGCTCGCAAGGAATGAAGCCAGTATGCTCCGATGGATGTGTAATGTCAGTGTGCATAATAGACAGAGTATCAGTACCTTGAAAGAAAAGTTGAACTTACGAAGCATCAGTTGTTGCGTGCAAGAGAGGCTATTGCGCTGGTATGGTCATGTAGCGAGAATGGATGAGGATAGCTGTGTGAAAAAGTGCCACACCCTAGCAGTTGAGGGAACCTGTGGAAGAGGTAGGCCCAGGAAGACCTGGGATGAGGTGGTGAGGTACGACCTTCGAACATTGGGCCTCACCGAGGCGATGACTTCTGACCGAGACCGTTGGAGACATGCTGTGCGTGAGAAGACCCGGGAAGCCAAATGAGACCTAAATCGAAGGCCTCAACCAGACCAGTCCACTTATGCATACCATCCTTCATTGGATACTAAACTCCACTTGCGAAGACCGGTTGAGGCAAGTGAAATCAAAATCGAATTAAATTCGACGACTAGCACCCGTGCCAACATCGTCTCCTTCATTGGACACAAGACTCAGCTTGCGAAGACTTAATGGGGCAAGCGAAATTGAAATTGTGATGGCACCTGTGCCCAGCCTCGCCTCTCTGTGTAAGGACTTTCAAGCAAGATCGTTGCCAGTGCCCCTAGACTGGCTCTTGTGTGGGTGGCACATAAAATACACCAGTTTGAGCGTAACCCTTGCCAGTACCACCTGACTGGCCTTGTGCCGATGGCATGTAAAAGCACCCACTACACTCTCTGAGTGGTTGATGTTAGGAAGGGTATCCAGCTGTAGAAACACTGCTAAATGCTGTGCATGAGAAGACCCGGCAGCCAAGTGAGACCTAAATCTAAGGCCTCAGCCAGTCCACTTATGCGTACCTTCCTTCATTGGACACTCCATTTGCGTAGACCTGTTGAGGCAAGTGAAATCGAAATCTAGTTAAATTGGACGACTGGCACCCATGCCAACGTCGTCTCTTTCATTGGACACGAAACTTGGCTTGCAAAGACTTATTGGGGAAAGCGAAATCGTGAAGGCACCTGTGCCCAGCATCGCCTTTCTGGCACTTGTGCTCGCAGCATGTGTAGGGACTATCGAGAGTGATCGTTGCCACTGCCCCTGGACTGGCTCTTGTGCGGGTGGCACATAAAATACACCATTTTGAGCGTGGCCGTTGCCAGTACCGCCTGACTGGCCTTCGTACCGGTGGCACGTAAAAAGCACCCACTACACTCTCTGAGTGGTTGGCGTTAGGAAGGGCATCCAGCTGTAGAAACTCTGCCAAATCAGATTGGAGCCTGGTGTAGCCATCTGGTTTGACCAGTCCTCAGTCAAATCGTCCAACCCATGCTAGCATGGAAAGCGGACGTTAAACGACGATGATGATGTATAATATATATATATACATATATATATATATAATATACATATGAAATATATATAGGAGTGGCTGTGTGGTAAGTAGCTTGCTTACCAACCACATGGTCCCGGGTTCAGTCCCACTGCGTGGCATCTTGGGCAAGTGTCTTCTACTATAGCCTCGGGCCGACCAATGCCTTGTGAGTGGATTTGGTAGACGGAAACTGATAGAAGCCTGTCGTATATATGTATATATATATGTATGTGTGTATGTGTTTGTATGTCTGTGTTTGTCCCCCCAGCATCGCTTGACAACCGATGCTGGTGTGTTTATGTCCCCGTAACTTAGCGGTTCGGCAAAAGAGACCGAAAGAATAAGTACTAGGCTTCCAAAGAATAAGTCCTGGGGTTGATTTGCTCGACTAAAGGCGGTGCTCCAGCATGGCCACAGTCAAAAAGACTGAAACAAGTAAAAGAGTAAAAGAATACATATGAAATGCAGGCGACTGACCGGATGGACTCTTAAGACTTAGAAAAAGAGATCAGGAAACCATGATGGTGCTCTGGAAGACACTTGTTCTAAGCCACTTTCACTATTGCTCTCAACTATGGTGACCAACCAGTGTCAAATTAATCTCAGAACTTGAGCGAATCCAACGAAGCTACACGAAGAAGATAGCCTCTATGCAGCATATAAGCTATTGGGAAAGACTCAAGAGATTAAGACTCTACTACTTAGAGCGAAGACAAGAAAGATATGCCATAATATACATCTGGAAGATCCTCGAAGGAATTGTCCCAAACTTTGGCATCGAAAGTTACACAAATAAAAGAACTGGACGCCATTGCATAGCGCCAAGGACTTCAAATTTGCCATCAAGATGTAGGACAAGATACTGCAATAGCCTGGGCTTCAGAGGTCTACAGCTCTTCAATATCCTCCCGAAGGACCTGATAGACCTGCATGCGGTGGATGTAGGTGTCTTCAAGATGAGGCTGGACCTCTTCCTGTCAGGTGTCCCAGATGAACCAACTTCACGGCAGGAGGTGCAGATGAGAGCAGCTGCATCAAACTCTCTCATGCACCAAATGTCAATTCCTGAAGTAAAATTGTTTAGCAACACCAAATGGCGGTGCCCCAGCATGGCCACAGCTCATGAGCTGAAACTAGATAAAATGAAAAAAAACAAACAAACAAATTAATATATATAATAGACATACACACACATATATATATATATATATATATATATATATATATATATATATATATATATATTATATATATATATATACACACACACATATATATATATAAATTCATAAGAGTGGTACAACAAGGCACCGATATTTACTGGACAATAGCAATCGATATAAATATGACGCTATTGTATAGCTTCACTGCGTATATACTGGCAAAAATGCGTGTGTGCAACAAACATGAAAAACTTGTGTTACCTTAGGAAGAACATTCGGAAATGGACAACCCAGATTAAGGATAATGCAGTACCCAGGTTTCAGACTCTTCAGATACGTTTCACAACATAAATCTGATCAGTCCTCATCAGCTGCATTTACCTAGACAATATTTCAAATGTTGCCACATCAATGCCAAGTATACTCGCCCGAACGCCCAGCCGTTAACAGAACTGAGAACAGTGAAGAAGTACCACGAGCTAAGAGAGCTTCGTTGTGGGTTCTATCAGCATAGAAATTCCAATACGAATTGGGATGAAGTTGGAAAGTGAACTGGTTATAATAGGTTTGGAGTCACGTAAGAGTCGAAGAGGAAGTGGGGGAAAGAAAGTAGTGATTCGGTGAGAGAGAACAGGCAGCAGTACATCACGCTGGTTAGATTCCTTGGGTTTTTAGAAACAAAGTTGAAAGAAACACAGCAGTGTTTTAAACCGTGAGATTAAATGCTTAAATTGGTAACAGAAATGAGAGTTAAAATCGTAATTTTTAAAGGGAGGAGAGACAAAATTTCAGACAGGTTTGGGCTAGAGGAGCATAACTTGAATAGAGTAGAGGGAAGGCGATAACTTGAGTGAGGTAGAGAAAAGAAATACATAAATACATACATATATATATATATATATCATCATCATCATCGTCGTCGTTTAACGTCCGCTTTCCATGCTAGCATGGGTTGGACGATTTGACTGAGGACTGGTGAACCAGATGGCTACACCAGGCTCCAATCTGATTTGGCAGAGTTTCTACATCTGGATGCCCTTCCTAGCGCCAACCACTCAGAGAGTGTAGTGGGTGCTTTTATGTGCCACCGGCACGAAGGCCAGTCAGGAGGTACTGGCAACAGCCACGCTCGAAATGGTGTATTTTACGTGCCACCTGCACAGGAGCCAGTCCAGCGGTACTGGCAATGAATTCGCTCGAATGTCTTGTATATATACAAATATATTTATATACATATATATGTGAGGTGGTCAAGGATGTGGTTTATAGCAAAAAACTCACATAGTCTTACATTTGTTAAGGGAGTGCAGAAAGAACTGAATTTTCGAATAGCTGAAGTAAGCATTCCAACAGTTGCAGAAGAACCCTTCAAGAGCTTGGGCCGAATATATACTGGAACATTGTCAGATAGGGATCTCGGAATAGAAATTATGAAACAAGTTGAGGTTGGATTTTCAGCGATTGATAACTCAAAATTACTAGGTAAACATAAAATCCGGTGCTTACAATTTGGCTCAAGAAACATGCATAAATACACACACATACACTATGGGCTTGCTTCAGTTTCTGTGAACCAAATCCACTCACAAGCCTTTGGTTGGCCCAAGGCTACAGAAGAAGACAGTTTAATGAACCATTACAAGTTAACACCCATGAGAAACACATGAGCAAAGAGGGAATTACAGAGGGCTGATATTCTAAGGAAAGACTCTGTGTTCTGATTAATTCTGGGTCTGTGGTGGTGATGATACACAAAAGAGAGATAAGAGGATGAGAGACAAGTGGGTCAGGGATACCTGAGTGGATGTGGTGTGTGCCCAGGAGGTTTGAAATGTAAAGGTCATCATAGTAACAGAGTATCCAAAAAGTAAAAGAAAAAAGAGAATACATAAAACTACACAATTTCCAGTAAACAATACTAATTATTGACACACATCCCAAAAATACATGTAAATGAATAAGGGTGTGGTAGATGAAATCAAAGGATATTTTCAATTTTTATTGTTAGTTCCAATGTAGCAAGAAATCTTATATGGTTGTTTAATTAAATAGTTTAGCCATTTTTAACCTCCCCATACTCTCAAGTGAAATCATATTTTATAGTGAGAATAAAATTTTACCTGATAAGTAATATATGACCCTATGACGAGATAAGGCATAGGTAAATATTATCTTACTTGGAAACAAGCAAGGGTTGGCAGCAGGAAGCATGTCCAGTCATAGAAAATGTAATGCAATAAATTCCATCTGATCCATATAGACATGGAAAAGTGGAAGATAAAACAATGATAATATAGTACTTTCTGCATTTTCAGTCCCATCTTTTCAAAGATTTCATCACCATGGCACAGGCATGGCTGTGTGGTAAGAAGTTTGCTTCCCATCCACATGTATGTGTATGTGTGTGCTCCTCATGTATACACAGTTTCATTCTTACATAACTAAAATTTTAAGATATATTGTTTTTATAAATGACAATATTACTCCTCTTATAACTTTCTCATACATCTGTTTACATTTTATATAATATGAATAATATAATGCATATAATAATAATAATTGGTTCATTTGTATGCATATACAGGCATTTATGTATGTACATTTAAGTATATATATGTGAGTATTTATAACTTAACCTTATGTACTTTATAAAATCTCTGACGAAGCCTAGAGAAACAACCAAGTACCTCAGTTTCATCTACTAATTACTTCAGTCTACTGGAGTGATAAATGTAGAATGAAACAGCTGTAAGATATTATCCCAATTTCTATTACTATATGTTATATTTTTATAATTACTGATATTTTATATTTTGCATTTTATATATTATATATGTACGACATAATATGTCATATATGTATGTATATTGTTATAATTGTCCTTTTAGTAAATGAATAAATAAATTGGCATAATATAATATCTATAAGTTGATGAATACCACCTATTAATCCCCTCCATTTTCTTATTGCTCTATAAATTAATGGTAAAATAACTTTTTACCCTCACCCATTTATTACACTTGGTAATGTAATTGTCATGCAATGAAAAAACACTTGTGTAATAATAATTGGGTATTCTACCAGCAGTATATTGGACAGATATTATCCCTTAGTGGGTTGGATTCACAACCTCTAACTTTCTTTCTTGGATATATATATATATATATATATATATATATATATATCACCCACTACACTCTCTGAGTGGTTGGCGTTAGGAAGGGCATCCAGCTGTAGAAACTCTGCCAAATTAGACTGGAGCCTGGTGTTTCCATCCGGTTTCACCAGTCCTCAGTCAAATCGTCCAACCCATGCTAGCATGGAAAGTGGACGTTAAACGATGATGATGATGATGATGATATATATATATATATGTGTGTGTGTGTGTGTGTGTTTGTGTCCCCATAACATTTCGGCAAAAGAAACTGATAGGATAAGTACCAATTTTTTTTTTTAAAGTATAGGGGGCAATTCATTTGACTAAAAATTCAAGGCGGTGTTCCAGCATGGCTACAGTGTAGTGACTGATATAAGTAAAAGATAAAATATTCAAGCAGAGAGAATTCTGTAATATATTTATATGCACAGAAGGACTATAAAATTTCAGCTAAATTAAGGTTGAGACTGGCTCAGAATAATTAAAATCATAATTCCTTTCAAATAACAATACTGTTAATCAAAAATTTGTTTAGCTTCTTAAAAAATCATCAAAACTTGTGGCTGTAATTCTATATAAAGTATTAGGAAGAAAAAAAATGAGTATCCAAAACAGAATTAGTAATCAATCCTACCTTATTAATTAAATGTTCAGTTACTACCTCACGTAGACCTGTATAGAGTTTTTCTCCATGTTTGTGTAACACCATTGTATAAGCATTACGATAAAGTTCTTCAAAACTAAGTCCACTGTTGTTTTTTTTCTGTATTTCCTGTATAGCATTTCGTAACAATGTCCAAATACTATTAACATACTTCTCATCCATTGTCATCTGTAATGAGAAAGATGTATACAATGTAAAAACAAATTAATCTTTAAAAACCATTCCTTTGATAAATTTGACTGAAAAACTGCACATAAAACTAGATACCATAGCTACTATTGTAAGAACACTGATTTAAATCAAGCATGTAACATGTTCAAATTCTTCTCAGTCAAATTAAAGAATACCATCAACCTGAATGTGTTGAAGATATGATTACAAACAATACATTTTTGAGATATCTATAAAAGAAATGCCCAAGAATAAATACCTATCTTACTCTTAGCAAGCAGTTAATTCAACTAGTGGATGGATATATATATATATATATATATATATATATATATATATATATATATATATATATATATCAACTTTATCAACTGCAATATAAGCTTGATTTCAATTTTAAAACAAGATAAATAAATATTCAATGTGGCACCTAAAGATGATCATTTAAAATAACTATTGAACTGTCACTACAAACAAATATTACAGCATACTTTTACATCCATTTTTCTTACCAAATAAAAACTGGATGCTAACAAAACCATGTCAATTTGACAGTAACTATCAGTCTTCCTTAATCTTGACTTTGAGACAGTTTAGCACTATCAATTCTTTGTTCTCGGGAGTAAGTGCCAATCACTTGAAAAACAAATACTTTATATTACAATCTGGCCACATTAATGCACTTCAAGTAACCAATATGATCATTTTTATTGAATAAACAACCCCATTTATACCAAATAACGTTTTCTGATTTAGACTTTTGCAGAGCAGGCCAGTTAATTATGAAACAATCATTCTTATTTTCATCACAGTACATAGGTTTATGACCATAGTTTTGAAAGCCATTTCATTGTGAAACCAATGAATGAAAAAATTTAAACCACAAACTTGAATATATAAAAAGAAGCTGATACACTAAAAACTAAGTGACATTTCTAGCAGACTAGACTAAAACCACAAATTTACTGAAAGTATATAGTAAATATAGCTATATAATAATCATTTTAACCCTTTAGCATTTAAACCGGCCAAAAGTATTCTGCCCGTTTTGTGTTCAAACTAGCCAGATCTGGTCTCTCACACCAACCCTACAATATTGTTTTAAAAATTAACAGCTACCTCATCAAAATCTCATAGCTACAAGATAATGCATGATTAGTTCAAAACAATGTGGATGAAAAAGCATTAATTTTGGCAGAATAATGTGAACACTAAAGGGTTAATGTCAGCTTTTCAATACTTGTATGGATCAGAAGAGTGTATCAAGTCAGAGTTTCTACAGCTAGATGCTCTTCCAGGCACCAACTCGCACCTAGCAAGGTAACAATCTCCCAGTCTAATGAACATTGTTGCACAGAAAACTGGAAACAAATGACACAAAAGAACAAACCTTTTGTTTACAAAGACTGCTCAATCTGTCAAGACATGTCAAGAAGTCTAGGCATACTTTTGTGATAAATTGCAAGTAGATACTATTTGTATGAACAGAGAGACCTTTGTTTACAATCAATCAACACACAAAGATGAAGGTGGGGGGAAATATGTACTCAAACACATACACGAGAGGTTTCTTTCAGTTTCTATCAGCTAGATTTACTCACAAGGCCTTGATTGGCCTGGGACTACAGCAGATGTTTACCCAAGATGCCACAGAGCTACCGAACCTGAAACCACACAGTTGGGAAGCAAACTCCTTAACCACAAAACCATGTTTGTACCTGTAATTTGTATGCATGTGTGTATGTATATATGTATGTGTTTATACAACATATGGACACAGGCATCTGTCATATTATGATTACTTCAAGTTAGAGGATTTTGTGCTTACAGAAATTGTAGAATATGACCACAAATTTTGAGATGTGGTCTGTAATTTTGCCCTTATGGAAACTCAAATGAATCTTAAGAATTTAAAAGATACGCTTTATTTTTAGCAATAAAAGTTGGCATTTTATCTGAGATTATAGCTAACAATCTGAAAAACTATAATCATGACATGTGAGTGTGCACGCACGCAAGTTTTTCTATATAATTTCTTGTGTAAAGAGGAGTATCTATGAACGTCTATAAATCAACATTCACCACCATCACAAACAATAATCACCAACACCAAAGCCAATACAACCCGCCAACTCTTTAAATGACCACCAACAATAGCAACAATACTGTGAATAAACTAAGAAACTGTCTAAAATAAAAGATAATCTAATGAGATAATGTAATTTTAATCTTAGGTCATTGAGACAGCAGCAACAATAGTAGTATCAGCATGTCAGCCATAAGTCAGAAGTGTAAGGTGCAATGTGCCCATGAATCTGGTAACCCTTTAATTAACTTAATCATACAGTGCTTCCTCCCAACTCTCACTCCTTCACCTTTTTATTTTCTCATTTCCATTGGAATAAGACAATTTTTTACTCACACAAAACAGAACTTTCTTTGAATTTACATACCATTCAAGATGTCTGGAAACAAACCAAGAAAGGCAGAGATGCAAAAGGGAACCATAAAGGAATTACATTGGGTATTGGTACTTGGAAAAATATATAGCCAGACTGTAACACTGACTTTACAAGTTTTCCATCAGCCTATATCAAATTCAGAAAGATATTGTGGTACTTGCAAATGGTATAGTGTTTGAAGACAATGTGATAGGCTAGCGTCCCATAAAGAAAGTTTAATGAGGAGTTGATGCTGTCAGAATAAGAGCAATCTTCTAATACTGATGAGAATATGAAATTATAAGAAGAGTTTACAAAGAATTTTGGATGTTTTTCATTTATCAGGATGTTGATAAATTATAAGACAGAAGATATACATCCTCCCAATAGCTCACATTTTCCAACCACCTCTCACACATCAGACATTTTTGTGATAAGAACATACCCTATTATGATATTATTTATTCCCTAATGTATTTCACTTCAAATGTTTTTGTGTATACATATTGTACTGTTTAAGTTTAGAAATTGCAATTTTCATGTATAGAAGTGGTTGTATTGTTTGTTTTCTTGTGGGAGGAGGCTTTTTTCAAAGAAATCTATCACTCTATAGTATGAAAATCTATGGGAAAATTAATTTTGCTTTATGAGATTTCACTTTAACCAAGATTTTTAGGAATATATTACTCCTTTAACACAAGGAATTCATAGCTATTATATCTTGCAGCTCCTACTGATCTTTTTCTCTTGCTCTCTTTCCCCGACCCTACTAGATGTGTGTAGCCATAGTTACTCTACAAAAACCTGCTCTGACTCAACCTTTCTCATAGTTTAATCTTCTTGTCCCTCCACCACTTCTCACAGTCAGTAGTCCTGCTAGCAGCACAGTGACTTCAATAACGAATGTGGCATGAAAAAAGCACCTAGTGAAGTGGTTGGTGTTAGGAAGGGCATCCAGCCATAGAAACCATGCCAAACTAAACATTGGAACATGATGCAGTCCTTAGAGTCATTGGATGCTGTCAAACTATCCAACCCATTCTAGCATGGAACATGGGCATTAATGATTATTTATGTGATAGACTTCTACAATTTTCTGTTCAGAAAGTTTATTCAAAAGGCAGTGGCCAATCCCTTTCTATAAAAAGAGATACTTGTCCAGAGATTTCAAATCAAGAGAAGTAGGAAGAGATGTGATGCTTGTCAACTGATCACAGTTCTCCTAGATCTTGCCCAATAAGAACTGCCTTCAAGTTAATAACAAAGGACACACATATACATTTGTATTTGATGTCCTTGTGCACCGCACAGTGGACTCTCCTACATTGAGCTGTTCGACAAAGGCTCTCATTGACACCCTTGGGTTGTCAGCAACAACCACGTGGATATGCTGGATGAACTTAGGCATCCTGATAACATTTGATGGTTGAGTAACTATCTCTTCAGCACAGATGATATATTCCCACCAGCCCTTTCCTGATCCTGAAAACAAAGGACCAGGCCACATTAAAAATATTGGTGATTTTCAAGATGCAATGGCTGGAAGCTATGGTCACAAACACCTCATAATTGTGTAACAAACCTTTTGCCTAATAAGGTCAACTCACATTCTATGTGATGTGTGTGTTTGAATATGCAAACATAAGAGCAAGAGAAATTGTAATGAAACTACTGCTTACTTGAATTAATAAAGATCTCATATCAAGTTAATCTGATAAATGAAATAGGCAGTAATGTATTCTCAATATAATTAAGCCCAAGTCAACCTGATCAAAAAATGTTTTAACTGTAACTGATCTATTTTCAGACATATGCAATGTGTTCCCTTTTTGAAAGCAGAATGTCTCATACATTCATACATGAAAAGGAATTGGAAAACTTTTGCTTAAGCCAAAAGGAAAATAATTTTACTCTTTGTGAAAAGAAATGACAGTAAAAGCTATATGATGAGAAAATCTAAAAAAATAGGCAATTCAATGTAACTTAAAGTTGAAGTGTTGAAACATTTTGAAGACCTGTGCAAGACCTGTAAAGCTGAAAATAGCTAATGTGATAAAGCTATATAAATAGTAGTTATCCAACTTTTGAAATAAATGGGGTTTTTTTAAAAGAATGTTTGATGCAAGTTATATATTTTACTTAAATAATTCATAATTATATGTCAAAGGAACTATTTATATGCTGTTTATTCTTCGAATATTTTATCAATGTTAGTTCCTTCTCATCACATTTTATTCAAATATTAAACGGTTACTAGACTAAAGGTTTTTGATTTAATTTATGCTATGATTTGATCTCTATATCTGCCAATCATCAAGAACAAGGAATTGAAGGAAATTGACAAATTATACTTTACCATCTCACAATATTCAAATAAACATGTATAATCCATTTGGATTATATAACCATCAATACAATAAACTTACTTGAACAAAGCCAACAAAGCAATGTGCATATGTGAAAACCTGGGCAAGATTTTTGATGAAGGCCAGGAGTTGCCCATGCATGTCTTCCCTCAACGACACTGTTTATCGAAGGGAAAAGCCATTGGACTTGGGCTGATACAGCTTGGTAATAGTGTCACTTGTAGACAATGCTGTCAGAACACAAAGGTTCAGACATCTTGCTTGACTTTCTGACAATTTCACTAATCCATTGCTTGGACTGGTATTTTTTTAAAAATCAAGTCTATAAGGATGAAAGATAAAGTTGACTTTGGTAGGATATTGTGCGGTATAAAAAAGCAAATGTCAAATTTTTTTTATTCCTGAGTCATAACAAAAGGCAGCATCCAGACCCATTATAGAACTTGATACTGGTGGTAAAAGGAAGAAACTATCTTCAAACTGGAAACCAGACCTAAATGTTTACAATAGAGTGGCTCAGATGACTAAATGCATCTCCTAAATAAGCTACAGCAGGATTTGAATCCAGAATGCAAAGAGTCAGAACAAATATTGCAAAGCATCTCATTTGACACTTAAACTATTCTGATATTACTGGTACTCTATTGATGAAAAGCAAAGTTGACCATAATGGGATTTGAACTCAGAATGTAAGAGGCCAGAATAAATACTGCAAGGGGTTAGCATAAATACAAGGAGCTAGAATGAATACCTTTAATGATCAAGCCTTTTCTATAACAGGCACTCAGATTGTTTTTCAAGTTAAACATCTAAAGCTCAGTCTTCAGTATCCATTTCAGATTCTTCTTTCCTATTCATCATTTAAAAAAAAGAAAAATCATCTCACCACCAAAACACTAACACCCTAAACTTCCCTCACATTATATCACCATTAACTTCTTCATGTTAAATCATGTCAAGTAACAGAAACTATTACTTTTACAGAAAATTATGATTTTACCATTCTTTACTACTTAGGCTGTTAGTTTTGCCGAGGAATATTCTACTTTATTAAAATATTTCTTGATATATGAGTCACACTGCACATCATGTGGACCCATTGATTACATCACCTATATAGTTATTCTTACCTAATCCTTTATAGTGCAGAGGGTCTTTTGCCTGATGTTAATCTTCAGAAATTCTTGCTGCCAATTGTAATGTAGATTTTACTATGACTGCATTAAGCCTTTTCATTCAATTTTCAAACTTTTTATGCTAATAATTCTTTAAAATATCAGAAATATATTTCACAAAAACTTACCTTAATTTGCTTAATAAATTAAATGCTTAAAGAAACTGCCATATTAAAACAAAATTTAAGCTCTTAATAAAAATCTACACTTGTAATATCTTTTTCAAAAATTCTATTAAATTATAGATGAAAAGACTAATTTTGAAGAAATAATTTAACTCAAAGCATACTGTTATATAAAAATTTATATGTTAGTTGTTTTTTTTTTTTATTGTTGTCAACAAAAGAGCCCAATTGTTAACCAATCAAAATCCCTAAGTTCAACAAATTCGATAGCCTAAGATGTTTTTTGATTAAACATCTGATAAAGATACAAATTTTATTTATTGTGAATTGAGCAAAAGTACAGATGAGCTAAGACGCAAGACTCAAACAAAATCAAGTATAACTTAATTGTTTTCGACCACTATCATCATCATTATCTTGCAACACGCTTTTCATGCTAGCATGAGTTACGCGGGCGGGTCTGCTATACAATTTAGCTGGTTTTCTAGTTACAGCAATTCATTTTTCTTGGCAGATCGGCCAACTACTGTTAAATTGCTAAAGTATTTTAAGAGATTTCCGTTCTAATACCAGAATGATCAGTATGGTGGTAATACTAATAAACGATATGAAAAGTAGGGAGCTGAACGTCATACATGAACAGTTAGTAAGATGCTAAATGCAGTTTATCCTTGAAGTATTTACCTATGTAATAAATGATTGACATGGCTAATTCATGTCAGCAAATGACATTTTGTTTTTCAAGTCATAAAGTATGTAAACATTGAATTTGTAAATCTATATAAACCTATTGCAAACATATTTACTAGGACTAACGTCGTCATCTTTGTATGGTATTTAAAAGAAAAGGGCCGAAATTCTGCATTTTTTTTTTTAATAAACAAATAATTTGAATGTATTGCGATTACAAATTTCTTACTTAATGACATTCTATTATCAATGATCTCAAACAAGGAGGGAATTTGATCCAACAGATATGAATGAAAATTGAGCCTGGTTCTCTCAAAACGTTGACTGCTACTTATTCACTGCAGTAGTAGCCTCAAGACTTTATATGGTGAAGTTGAGACATAAACAAAAAATCGATTTTTAAACTACCTATTGTATACGAAAAAAAAAGCCTCCAAAGTTACACAATGAAAACGAATAAAACAATATTAACAAAAGGACTAATCAACGTGTATATTAATTATTTACAATTTACAAGAAATGTTCTTCATTCAATATGAGATTCTTTAAATTTAAAAGTTCACTAAATCTGCAAAATACAATTACAAGAAACACGAGCAAAATATTCTTTGTAAATATTACAAATTTCAGACATTTTCAATACAGCAACAAGACTTGGGGGGGGGGGGATCGAAACTTACTGTACTTGAAATGATTTCACTATACAAAACCAATAAGAGATTGTCCATATTAACTGAATTAACCGATAATTGTTTTATCAACCTAAACCAAATTTGAAATCACAGGAGCAAAATAATGAACTAGTAATTGTAATGATAGTTCCATAAGAATAAAAAAATGCAAATAAAATTGTTATAGAAACATGCATATAATTATTCATTTCAGAAAAATATTTAAATATGTGGCAATAAGAAATATTTTCGATGTTTTGTCACGTAACTATTTTATTAAAAAAAAAATAATAAACAGGTGCGCCACAATGTATGGTAAGGAATAATAAATATATATAGGTCTGTATGTATGCGTATCTATTTCATATAAGGGTGAGAGATAGCAGGACACTGACAAATTGAAGAAAACATACTTTATTATTAAGTTATATTACCAATAAATTTATAAAATTTATTCGATGATAATGAAATATATACAAGGACATTATTTTCAATTTTATTAAATGTTTTTTTTACATATGTATCATTTTCATAACATTTATAATATATGTATATAGAAAAGAAACTTTCAATGAAATAAAAAAATTATTCCATAACAAATTTCAAAAATCATCTAATTTCTCAGTTGATGTCAATAAAAACAGGCTCAATTGTGATTATCTCAGCTTGTAAATATGATAGTATACTAGACAGTTCGTAGTGGCACAATTTAAATTTAGTTAGATCTAAGAATCTTTAACACGGGTAAATACTTCTATTTTTTAAAAGGCGAATTTTGTAGAGCAAATAAAAGTCTTTCAACGAATAAATGAATCTAAAAGTGCAGACTGCTATGGTTACAGAAGTCTTTCCAAGACTTACTTTAACCCGCCATTTTGAATATTTTTCTATTTTATACATGTACTGCTACATTAGAAAATACAGTCTCGTGAAAATTATACTGATTACAACAAAAACATAACTTGATTGCATTTATGATAATTCAGCATGTAATTTTACAAAATCAAGAATAATGCAATACTTACAGGAAAGGCCCTAATGCGCATCTTCGTGTCTCTCTTATGGGTTCTTAAACCGCCACTCATCGCGAATGTCCTTAAAGTTGCAAGTCAAAACAGATATTTAATGAAATTATCAGCAAAATAAGGCTGCAGAGAGTATAAAAATTGAACCAAATCGCGATCACCTTTAATATCTTTAAGAAACAAATGTATTATGTCTATTTGTTATACATGTATATACATACATTAAAGGTGTAATATTTTTATGGATGTGTATATGTTTAAATACTCAAGTCATGCAAAAAGACTTGATGAAAAATGTTTTTTCCATTCAAAGAATGCTGTTTGAGAAAAAGAGTTAGCAATTTTTAGGAATATGTAATATGTAAAATAATTCCAGATAAAGGATAAAATGTGTTTGTGTTCGAGTGAGATATAGTGCTGTCTTGTTTCCTTTCCGTGGTTTACGCTTTTAAAAGGAATTCGTCGGTTACAATGTCAATATTTGCCGACACTTGAATATTCTAAACAAGGAGAAAAATCTATTATGTTTGCCAAGAGTGAATCAATTGTCGCTGGATGAAACATTCCTTTTTCATGGTGACCTACGAATCATCTTGTGTTCTTCGACACTCACCAACCTAACCTGCTTCTTTTCGCCAACGATTAACGTAGTAAACAACCGCTTCAAAAAATAGTCCCCTCTTCTAGGATGCTATCACACAAGTTTACAAGGAAATTTATTATAAATTTATACCAAGAGGTAGATAATACCAATCTATCAACTATCGGAAATGTATTATTATAAACTAAACTTGATGTTGTCGAACTGGCACTATATAGTATTTTTATCAGCAACAGTTTTTGATTGTCAACGCCCAAGGAAATTCAGCTTTACCGTTTATTTTAGGAAAATCTAGTATCTTCTAACAATTAAGATAAGATTAATTCTAATTCTATTAACTTAATCATTTAAGAAAATAGTTGCTTTCCATTTTATGCTTACCAAAGTTCCATGTGTTGCGTGAATATTACTTTGCATTTACCGTATACCTATTTCAATAATCAAATCGTGTAGCTTATTTGTCTAATGGACTATCATACTAACATATCCATTCATCGTTCAGTCGTTTTATTTTACTGATGCCATTCATTATTCAGCGTTTTTATTATACTTATTTCTTATTAATATATGCATATTCGAAAAGTTATTTTTTTAAGAAAAGTTATTTTTTAAAATTTGGAGTGGTGGCGCAATAACAAGTAAAGAGATGCGTCTGATTTTACTGACAGAGGGGAGATAATTCGTGAACTCGAGTAATGTTTTGTTTTCCTTCATCGAGCTTCGCTTTCATAGACTTCACTCTTTCTTTCTCTGTCCCCACCACATGCTTACGTAAGTACATGCATACACGCATGCATGCACATACACATGCATACATACATTACACTACACTACACTACTCACTCTTTCATTGTGGATGACACGAAACTATAGGCAAAGAATATGCATGAGATGAAAAAGAGCCTTGACCTGGTTACAACATTCTCAAAGAATATAGGGTTGGAGTTTGGTCAGGATAAATGTTGTTATACGGTTGTGAAAAGAAGGAAAATGTAAAAGAAACTGACATTTTCATCAATGATCTAACTGTTTCCCCTGTATCTGACGAGGAATGTTACAGGTACCTTGGGGTAGATGAAAACATATCTTACGATGACACTTGTTACAAGACGCATGTCACTAAAGAATATCTAAGTCGAATAAAGAAAATATGGACCTCGGAACTCTCTACATTCAATAAAACTGTGGCCCACAATGTGTTTGCTGTGCCAGTACTTCATACCAACATTTGGGTTACTTGATTGGACGCTTGATGAGATCCGAACCATTGATGTAAAAACCCGGAAGATACTAACACACATAATTTCCACATCGTCAGTGACGTAGACCGCCTCTACCTAAAACGAAAACAAGGGGGAAGAGGCTTAACATCAATCCAAACTGTCTTTGAATGTCGTATCATATCACTTCGGCAACATCTTTCAACCACAAAGTGTCGAAGTGCACCTCTTGACCAAGTCTGCATACATGAGACTTGGAAAGCAGCATTCCTTGTCTGATAGCATTAAATACATGCCCAAAGAAGTCACACAACTCTACCACAACATATCAGATGAAAGGATAAGGGTATATCTGCAGAAGACCATGCATGATAGTAACATTGATCATTAAAGCAGTCTATCATGGACTAACAACCAGATTACTAACTCCCACTTTGGAGGGTATGCGTTTGCAATCCAGGAACAAGAAATATCAACCAAATATCTGATGCACAAAAGGGACAGAGATGCAGGAAAAGCAGCAAAATGTGATAACTGATGCAGACTTTGTGGAGTTAACACTGAAGATATTACCCACATCATAAGCAGTTGTCTGAAAATGCCATTATGGTATTATCTGCCAATGAGACATGATGTAGCTGGGACACTGTATAATGAGATCCATCAGAAGGATAACCTCATGGCCAAAGAAGTAAGAACCTACAGTATGGAGTACTGGTGGAATGTCCCAGTGGAAACCTCAATAAAATGTAAACATAATAGACCTGACATAGTAATTTGAGATAGAGAAGAGAAACTGTACAGTTGTGGAAATCAGCCGTCTAGTGAATGTTAACATAAAGATCAGTGAAAAAGAAAATACCTATACTGAACTATTGAGGAATCTATAACTACTCTATCCAGATTACAAGTTCAGGTTTATACCTGTAATCATTGGGGCACTGGGATATGTACTACACTGCCTAAGTACCAATCTTGAGAAATTAGGCTTCTCAAAATCAGAAAGGTGAAAGCTGATTCAAAGACTGCAGATCCAAGCCATCACTGGAACTTCAAAAAACTGTAAAACTTTCCAGAAGTTTGTCATTTAAGTATATATATGAGCATGTCTAGGCATGCAGCTATATGCATGTGAATACATACATAAAACAAAACATACAAATCTACACATATGCATTCATGGTTACTAAGAGCTGTACAAGCCCTGTACAGAGATACCGCCAGTAAGGTGAGGGTTGGCAACGAGTATAGTGAAGATTTCTGGGTAGAAGTAGGGGTTCACCAAGGATCAGTCCTCTTATTCATTATAGTCCTCCAGGCAATAACAGAGGAATTCAAGACAGGCTGCCCCTGGGAGCTCCTCTATGCTGATGACCTTGCTCTAATAGCTGAGTCACTACCAGAACTAGAGATGAAGTTTCAAGAGTGGAAGCAAGGTCTAGAATCAAAGGGCCATAGAGTCAATCTAGCAAAAACCAAAGTCCTAGAAGGTGGACAAATCACAAACCCCTTCATGTAGATGGCCTTGCTCAATCTGTAGAAAAGGCATAGGTAGAAACTCTATAATCTATGGACACGTAAGAGGTGCAGCAATATCAAGGAAGATAGTTTTTGTGTGTGGCAGATGCACAGGGTCAATAAACATCGAAGATGTACAGAAAACAGATTCCATCACATGCCAGGTGGGAGAAACTAGAAGTAGTTGATAGCTTCTGCTACCTAGGTGACCAAGTCTGTAGAAGGGGTGGATACTCTGAGAGTGTTGCCACTAGAATAAGAAAAACCTGGGCAAAATTCAGAAAGCTCCTACCTCTGCTGGTAACAAAGGGCCTCTTGCTCAGAGTGAAAGGTAGACTGTACGATGCATATGTGCAAACAGCCATGCTACATGACAGTGAAACATGAGCCATGACTGTCGAGGACATACGTAGGCTTGAAAGAAATAAAGCTTGTATGATCCACTGGATGTATAATGTCTGTGCATACATGACGGAGTGTATGTGCCCTGAGAGAAATGTTGGACATAAAAAGCATCATATGTAGTGTGCGAGTGAGATGACTGCACTGGTATGGTCATGTGCTGCATATGGATGAGGAGAGCTGTGTGAAGAAATGTCACACCCTAACAGTGGAAGGAACCTGTGGAAGAGGCAGACCCAGAAAGACATGGGATGAGTTGGTAAAGCACAACCTTTGAACATTGAGTGTCACAGAGGCAATGACAAGAGATTGAGACCTTTGGAGATATGCTGTGATTGAGAAGACCCGGCAACTAAAGTGAGATCACAGCCGTGGCTGATACCAGTGTCGCATAACCAACCCATTTAAAAGTACCCTTGAATTGTCAGGTGATACGCTGTGCTTGAAAAGACCTGTTGAGTCAAGTGAAATCGAATCATGGCCAATGACCCAGCAAGTAAAGTGAGATCACAGCTATGGCTGATACCAGTGTCGCATACCCAGCCCATTTAAAAGTACCCTTGAACCATCGGATGATATGCTGTGCTTGATAAGACCTATTGAGTTAAGTAAAATCGAAATCAGGATGGAAATCATAGTTGTGGCCAATGCCAGTGCTGCCTGACTGGCAACCATGCTGGTGGCACGTAATAAGCACCATTCAAGCATGGGTCGATGCCAGTGTCACCTGACTTTCTGCCAATGACACATAAAAAGCATCATCTAAATGTGGTCGATGCCAGTGCTGCCTGACTGGCTCCCATACCAGTGGCATGTAAAAGGTACCCACTACATTCTCAGAGTGGTTGGTGTTAGGAAGGGCATCCAGCTGCAGAAACTTTGCCAGATCAGACTGGAGCCTGGTGCAGCCAACTGGCTTGCCAGTCCTCAGTCAAACTATCCAACACATGCCAGCATGGAAACGGACGTTAAACGATGATGATGATGACGATGACATACAAAAATACTCTGTTGATGTTGAAATTCCAATGAAGGAGCCTTGGATCGAAGTTAGAAACCGGCTCTTTCTCGATTGGCAAGAAATCTTGAAATAAAACTGAATAATGACATATACAGACAAACAAACTGATGAGTAAGCAGATGGAAAGAAGGGAGTGTGAGTACGTGCCAAACAACTTTTGATAAATAAAGCTGTACTGCCTGAAGTAAGAAAACATCAAAGAAACTTTGTGACATTAAGGTTTGATTATAGGAAAGCATTTGGCTATTCCTCATTTATGGCTACTGAAGTCCCTACACTTGGAAAAAATACCTGCTACCTTAGCTGCTGTCATTGAAAAACCTGGGCAACAACCCCCACATTTACATTTGAGAGCCTCTGTTGTTATAGATATTTCAAAGAGAATGTTCCAAAGAGATTAAAATTCTATAATTCTGTTTATTTTGGCATTAAATACATTATTATTTCTGCTGTAAAAATCCTTGCAACCCTAAACACTGCACCTAACATTAAATCTAACACTAAACCTAACAATAACAGTAACACTGAACCTAAACCTAACTCTAAAACTAAACCTAACCCTAACTATAAGCCTAACCGCTACCCTAACCCTAACACAAATGCTAACCCCAAACCTAACACTAACCCTAAACCTAACTCTAACCCTAAAACTAACCCTAACCCTAAACCAAAGCCATGCCCTAACACTAACCCTAACCGTAAACCTAACCCTGAACCTAACCATAATTCTAACCCTAGCCCTAACCCTAACCCTCACACTGACCCTAACCCAAAACCTAACACTAATCCTAGCACTAACTCTAACACTAACCATAAAAAGAACACTAAACCCTAATCCTAAACCTAGACATAACCCTAACCCTAACAGCAAACCTAAACCTAACACTAACTCTAACACTAAACCTTACATTAACAGTAAAACTAAACCTAACACTAACCCTAAACCTAAACCTAAACCTAACCCTAACACTAAACCTAACTCTAAGCCTACCACTAACTCTAAACCTAAACTTAAACTTACACTAGCCCTAACACTAAATTTAACCCTAACCCTAACCCTAAACTTAACCCTAACCTAACCCTAAACCTAAACCTAACCCAAACACTAAACCTAACTCTAAACCTAAACCTAACCCTAACCATAATACTAAATCCAGCCCTTCCTTAACCCTAACTCTAGCTCTAACACTATCACTTACCCGAACCCTAACATCAACCCTAACCCACACCTTAACCCTAAACCTAACACTAACCACAACAGGAACACTAAGCTTAATCCTAACACTAGACTTAAACCTAACCCATGCCATATCCCTAAACCTAAGCCTAACATTAAATCTAACCCTAACCCTCAACCTGACACAGACCCTAACACAAAACCTAAACTTGACCCTATTACTCACCCTAACCCTAACGTCAACCCTAAACCTAACACTAACTGTAACAGGAACACTAACACTAATCCTAACCCTTTACCTAACCCTAACCACAAACCTAAATAAACAAAACCCTAAACCTAACACTAGCTCTAACACTAAACATAGTACTGAAAGTAACACTAAATATAACATCAACCAAAACAGTAACCCAAACCCTAAACCTAAATCTAACCCTAAACCTAATCTTAACCTTAAACCGAACACTGACCCTAACCCAAAACCTAACCCTAACCCAATCCCTTACCCTAATCATAATGTCAACCCTTACCCACACCATAATACTAAACAACACTAACCATAACAGGAACACTAACCCTAATCCTAAACCTAACCCTAAATCTAATCCTAAATTTAACACTAACCCTAACACAAGACCTAACCCTAAACCTAACTGTAATCCTAACTCTAACCCAAACTCTAACCCTTACCCTAAATGTAACGTTAACCTTAAACCACACCTTAACCCTAAACCAAACACTAAACCTAACACTAACCGTAACACGAACACTAAGCCTAATTCTAACCCTAGACTTAACACTAAACCTAACCCTAACCGTAAACTTAACCCTAAACCTAACTCTAACATTAACACTAACCCTAACACTAATACTAATGCTAATACCAGCCATAGCCCTAACATTAACCATGGCAATAACCCTAACCCTACACATAACACTAACCATAAAACTAGTACTGACCCTAACCTAAAACCTAACCCTAACCCTTACACTAACCCTTACCCTAACCCTAACATCAAACCTAACACTAAACTTAATACCAACCATATCAGGAGCACTAACCCTAATCATAACTCTAGACTTAACACTAACACTAACCATAACCGCAAACCTAAACAAAACCCTAGACCAAACACTAATCGTAACAGTAACATTAAACCTAATACTAACATTAAACCTAAAACTAACCATAACTCTAACCCTACCCCTAACCCGAAACCTAACTCTAACTCTCACCCTATCCCTAACACTAAACCTAACCCTAAATCTAACCACAAACTTAAAAATAACATTAACCTAACACTAAACATAACTCTAACAGTAACACTAAACCTAACCCTAACTCTAAACCTAACCCTAACCATAAGCCTAAACCTTACCCTAACTCGAATGCTAACCCTAAACCTAAACATAACCCTAACCCTAAAACTAACCCCAACCATAGTGCTAACCCTAACCCTAAACCTCACCCTAACTCTAACCCTAGCACAAACCATAACCCTAGCACTAACCCTAACCCGAAACTTGACACTAACCCTAACCCGAAACTTGACACTAACCCTATCCCTTACCTTAACACTAAAGTCAAACCTAATGCACGCCTTAACCCTATGCCTAACACTAACCATAACAGGAGCTCTAGCCCTAATCCTAACCTTAGACTCACCTCTAACCCTAATCCTAACCACAAACTTACACAAATCATTAAACTTAACACTAATGCTAGAACTAACTCTAACACTAAACTGAACACTAACAGCAACACTAAACCTAACATTCACCATAAGAGTAACCCTAACTCTCAACGTAAACCTTATCCTAACCATAACACTAACCCTAACCCTAAAACTAAACCGAACAATAAAACTAACACTAACCCTAACCCTAAACCTAACCCTAGCCCTAAACCGAAACCTATCCTACCCATAAAATTAAACCTAACCCTAACCCTAAACCGAACACAAAAACTAACCCTAATCCTAACCCTAAACCTAACACTAACACTAAACCTAAATCTAACCCTAAACCTAACCCTAGACTTAACCCAAACCCTAGCCATAGCCCTAACCCTAAACCTAAGCCTAACTCTAACACTAACCTTAACCCTAAAAAAAAACCTGACATTTACCCTAACACGAAACCTAGCACTTAACCTAACCCTAACACTAACACACACCTTTAACCTAAACCTAACACTAACCATAACGGAAACACTAACCCTAATCGTAACCCTTGATCTAACCCTAACCCTATACACAAACCTAAACAAAACCCTAAACCTCACACTAACACTAACCCTAACCATAAACCTAACCCTAACCCTAACCCTAACACTCACCCTAACCCAAAACCTATCACTAATCCTATTCCTTATCCTAACCATAACGTCAAATCTAACCCACACCTTAACCCAAAATCTAACATTAAACATAACACTAACCGTAAAAACAAACAACAACCCTAATCTTAACATTAGATTTAACCCGAAACCTAACCCTAATGGCAAACCTAAACAAAACCTAACACTAATCCCAGTACTAACTCTAATTATAAACCTCACGCTAACAGTAACTAAACCTAACCCTAACCTTAAACTTAACCCTCACCCTAACCATAAACTTAACCCTCACCCTAAACCTAACCCTAACACTCAACCTAACCCTAAACCTAACACAAACCATAACCAAAAAACTAACCCTAACCCTAAAACTAACCCTAACCTTAACCTAAACACTAACCGTAACAGGAACACTAACCGTAACAGGAATACTAACCGTAACAGGAACATTAACCCTAACCCTAGATATAACCCTAACCCTAAGCACAAACCTGAACAAAACCTAAACCTAAACACTAACCATGATGCTAACTCTAACACTAAAACTTACACTAACAGTAACACTAAACCTCACCCTAACCATAACATTAAACCTAAACCTAACTCTAGCCCTCACTCTAACCATAACCATAAACCTAACCCTAACCATAAACCTAACCCTAGCCCTAACACTAAACCTAACCCTAACCTTAAACCGAAAACTAAAATTAACCCTAAACTAACCCTAACCCTAAACCTACCCTAGCCCTAACACTAAACCTAACCCTAACCTTAAACCGAAAACTAAAATTAACCCTAAACTAACCCTAACCCTAAACCTAACCCTAAACCTAAATGTAATACTATACCAAGCCCTAGCCCTAGATCTAACCCGAACCCTAAACCTAACACTAAACCTAAGAGTAACAGGAACACTAACCCTAGTCCTAACCCTAGACTTTACTCTAAACCTAACCCTAGCCAAAGCCCTAACCCTAACCCAGACACTGACCCTAACACAAAATCTAAACCTAACCCTATCCCTTACCCTAACCCTAACAGACACCTTAACACTAAACCTAAAACTAAATCTAACACTAACCGTAACAAGGACACTAACCTTAATCCTAACTGCAAACCAAAGAAAACCCTAAACCTAACACTAACCCTAACACTAACTCTAACACTAAACCCAACACTAACAGTATCACTAAATCTAACATTAACTGTAACAGTAACCCCAACCCTAACACAAAACATAAACCTAAACCTAACACTGACACTAATCCGAAACCTATCCCTGACCCAATCCCTTACTGTAATCGTAACGTCAAACATAACCCATACCTTCACCCTAAACAAAACGCTAAACCTAACACTAGCCGTAACAGGAACACTAACTTCAAACCCAACCCTACGGTTAACTCTAATGCTAACCCTAACTGTAAACCTAAAAAATCTAGACCTAACACTAAACCTAAATCTAACTCTAACACTAAACCTAACCCTAACCATAATCTTAAACCTAGCCCAAGCCCTAACCCTAACAGAGACACTAATCCTATCCATTACCCTAACCCTAACGTCAAACCTAACCCACACCTTAACCCTAAACCTAACAATAAACTAACACTAACCTCAACAGGAACACTAACCCTAAACCTAATACTAACCCTCATTCTAACCCTAACCCGGACACTGACACTAACCCGAAACCTCACTCCAACCCTAATCTTAATGCACACTCTAACCCTTAACCTAACATGAGACCTAACCCTAACCGTAACCGTAACACTAAACACTAGCCCTAACCCTAACCCTAAATCTAACCCTATTACCTACACTAAGCCTAATGTTAAACCTAACCCACACCTTGACCGTAACTCGCACATTAAACATAACACTAACTGTAACAAGAACACTAACCCTAATCCTAATGCTAGACTTAACCCTAACCCTAACCCTAGCCATAGCCCTAACCCTAACCCTAACTCTGAACCTATGACTAACCCTAAAACAAAACATAACCTTAATGCTAAACTTGACACTGACCCTAAAAAGAAACCTAACTCTAACCCTATCACTTATCTTAACCCTGAGGAAAACCCTCACACACACCTCAACCCTAAACCTAACACTAACCGTAATGGGAACACTAACCCTAATCCTAACTCTAGACCTGATCGTAACCCTAACTGCAAACCTATACAAAACCCTAAACCTAACACCAACCCTAACGCTAATTCTAACAATAAAACTAACAATAACAGTAACACTAAACCTAACATTGACAGTAACAGTAACCCTAACCCTAATACTAACGCTAACGCTAATAATAACACTAACCCTAGCCCTAACCCAACATTAAACGTAACCCTAACCAAAACACAAACACTACACCTCACCGTAAAACTAACCCTAAAACCTAACTCCAACGCTAACCCGAATCCTAACCATAAACCTCACCCTCAATCTCACCCTAAACATAACACAAAACCTAACTGTAAAACTAACTCTAACATTAACCCTAACCCTTACCCTAAACCTAACACTAACCCTAACTTTAACACTAACCCTCATCCTAACACTAAATCTAACCATAACCCTAAACTTAGCCATAAAACTAATGCTTACACAAATCCTAACACTAACCCTAACTGTAACCCTACCAGTAACCGTAATCCTCACCCTGACACTAACACTAACATTAAGCCTAAGCCTAATCCTAATGTTAACACTAACACTAAAATTAGCACTAAACCTAAACTTAACCCTAACACTAAACTTAAACTCTACACCCTAACCCTAACCTTAACCCTCACTCAAACACTAACCCTAAGTCTAACCCTAACACTAAACAAAATGCTAACTAACCCTAATACTAACCCTAACGCTTACCATAAGCCTAACCCAAAACTTAATCCTAAACCTAACCATAAACTTAACTCTAAAACTAACCCTAACACGAACCCTAACCCAAAAGCCAAACCTACACCGAAACCTAAACATAAGCCTAAAACTTACACTTACACTAACCCTCACCCTAATCCTAACCCTAACCCTAAACCTAACGCTAACCCAACCCCAAACCTAACCCTTAACCTATCCCTAACTCTAACCCTACCCTAAAACTATCACTAACATTAATCCTAAACCTAACCCTAACACTAAACGAAAAACTAGCACTAACCCCAACACTAACTCTATACCTAACCTTCACCCTAACCTTAAACCTACCACTAACCCTAAACCTAACACTAACCCTAAACCTAACCCTTACCCTAACACTAAACCTAACCCTAACCCTAAACCTAATCCTAACCCTAAACCTAAACCTAACCAACCCTATCACTACTCCATGCCCTAAACCTAACCCTAACACTAACCCTAAAATATAACCCTAACCCGAACCCGAACCCCAAAACTCACACTCAACCTAACCCTAAACCTAACCTTAAAACTGAACCTGGCCCTAACACTAACCCTAACCATACAACTAAGCCTAATCCTAACGCGAAACCTAGCCCTAACCCTAAACCTAACGCATACAGTAAACCTAACCCTAACCCTAAACTTTAGACTACCCCTAACACTAATGCTAACCCCAAACCTATCCCTAAACCTTACAGTAAACCTAACCCTAAAACTAATTCTAACCCTAATCAAATGCTAAACATAACCGAAACCATAACACTAACCCTAAACCTAACTCTAAAACTAACCCTGACTTAAAAGCCTAATATTAACCATAAACCTAACCGGAACCTAACCCAAAACCTAACCAGAACCTAACCCAAAACCTAACCGGAACCTAACCCCAAACCTAACCTTCAACCTAATCCACAACCCTAACCTAAACCTAACACTAAACCTAGCCCTAATGTACACCGTCACCATAAAATTAAACCTAACCCTAAACCTAACCCTTACACTGACACGAACTGTAACCCTAACACTAAGCCTAACCATAAACCTAAACCTAACACTAACCCTGACCCTTACGTAACCCTGACACTAACCCTTACCCTAATACTAACACTAACCGTAAACATAACCTAATCTAAATCTAAACATCACATTCAATATAACCCTAAACCTAACCCTAACATGAAAGCTAACCCTCATCCTAACTCTAACACTCACCTTAACTGTAACCCTAAACCTAACACTAACACTCACCTTAACTGTAACCCTAAACCTAACACTAACACTTACCCTAACACTAACCATAACGCTAACCATAAACTTAACCCTGAAACTAATGCTTACACCAGTCCTAACCCTAACCATAACATTAAACATAAGCCTAAACCTAACCCTAACACAGTAACCCTAACTCTAACCCTGACCCTAACCCTCCCCTTAACCCTAAAACTAACGCTAAAACTAAACCTTAATCTAAACCTAAACCCTAAGCCAACCCTAACATTAACACTAACCCTAAACCTAACCTACTCCTAACACTTAACCTAAACCTTATCCTAACCCTAATCCTAAACCTAACGCTAACGCTAAACCTAAACCCTCCACACTGTCCCTAACCCTGATCCTCACCCTAAACCTCACACTAACCCTAACCATAACCCTGATAATAACAATGACCCTAACCCTAAATATAAACCCTAACACTAGCTCTAAATTTAACCCTAAACCTCACCCTAACCTGCACACTAAACTTAATGATTACACTAACCCTAAACCTAACCCCAACACTAACACTTAGCCTAAACCTAATCTTAACCTAACCCTAACACTAACCATAACTTTAAAACTAATCCTAACCTTAACCCTAACACTAACCCTGCACCTAAACCTGACCCTTACTGTAACCTTAACTGTAAATCTAACCCTAACCCTAACCCTAGCACTAACCCTAAACCTAACCCTGAACCTATCACTAACCGTAACCATAACTCTAACCCTCACCATAAACATAAACGTAACCTACCCCGAAACCTAACCCGAAACCTAACAAAGCCACTAACACTGACCTTACTCTAAACCTAAACCTACCCTAAACATAAACCTAACTGAGCCCAACACTAACACTAACCCTAACCCTTAACTTAAACCTCACACTAACCCTAACACTTACCCTAACCCAAAACTTCACATTAACCTTAAAAATAACCATAACCTTAAAACTAACCCTATCCCTATAACTAAACCTAACCTTACACACAACCCTAACCCAAACACTAATGTGAACCTAAATCCTAAAACCTTAAGCTAAACCTAACCCTAACCCTAAGACTAACCGTAACAATAAACCTAGACCTCACCCTGTCACTAACACTAAACCTAAACCTAACCCACACCCTAAAACTAACCCGAACCCTAAACCCTAATGCTAAACTTAACCCTAGTCCTAACCCTAACACTAACCCTAAAATTAAACCTAACACTAGCCCTATCCCTAACACTAAACCTAACCCTAACCCAAACACTGACACTAACCATCAACCTAACTGTAAAACTAACCCTAAATCTAATCCTAACCCTAATGCTAATGCTAACACTAAACCTAACCAAAACCCATAAAACTAACCCTAACCCGAACACTAATCCTATCCCTAAAACCTAATCCTGACCATAACCCTAACCCTAAAGCTCACCATCAATATAGCCCTAACCCTAACCCTAACACAAAAACTAACCCTAAACATAACTCTAACACTAAACCTAACCGTCACCCTAAACCTAACACTAACCCTAATGTTAACACTTACCCTAACACTAACTGTAACCCTAACCCTAAAACTAACTTTTACACTAGTCCTAACCCTAACACTAAACAAAAACTAAACCTAAACCACACAGTAACCCTAACCCTAACAATAACACTAAACATTAACCTAAACCAAAACTCTAAGCCAACACTAACGCTAACACTAACCCTAAACCCTGACCCTAACCCTGATCCTCACCCTAAACATACCCTAACACTGAAGATAACTGATACGAATACTGACGTTAACTCTAAACACAAACCTTAACCTTCACACTAAACCTGAACCTAACCCTAAACTTATCCCTAACACTAAACCAACATCTCACCCTAACCGTAACACTACCACTAACCCTAAGACTAACACTAACCCTAATACTAACTCTAGGCCTAACCCTAATCCTACCCATAACCCTAACCCAAACACTATCTCTAAACCTAACCTTAACACAAAACCAAACCGAAAACTAACACTAACCCGAAACCCACCCCTCAACCTGAACCTAACCCTAACCCTTATCCCAAACTTAAACGTAACCATAAGCCGAAGATTAATACTAACACTAACCCTAACCCTAAATCTAACCCTAACCTTAATGCTAACTCAAACACTAACCCTAACACTAAACCTAATGCTAACCTTAAACCTAACCCTAACACTACACCTACCACTAAGCCTAAATTTAACCCTAAACCAATATCTAACCCTAACCCTTACCCCAAACTTAAATGTAACCATAAACCGAACATTAATACTAACACTAACCCTAACACTAACCCTAACTCTAAACCTAACCTTAAATCTAACTGTATCACCCTAACACTATCCCTAATCCTAAACATAACCATAACCGTAACCTTAACTCTAACACTAACCCTAACCCTAACACTGACCATAATCTTTAACCTGACCAAGATGCTAACCCTAACTATCACCCGAACGCTAAACCTAAAACTCACCCTGAACCCAACTCTAACGCTAACACTTACCCTAACCCTAAATTTAACACCAACCCTATCTCTAAAACTAACCCTAAACCTAACCGTAACCCTCAACCTAACCCTAAAACTAAACCTAACCAAAATCCTAAACCTAACCCTGACCCTAACCCTAAACCTAACAATGAACTTAACCCTAACCCGAACAGGACCCTAACACTAACCCTCACCTTAAAACTAACACACACCATAACCCAATCCTAACCATCGCCTTAACCCTAACCCTAACACAAACCCGAACCCTATTCCTAACACTATCTTTAACACTCACACTAACCCCAACCATAGGCCTGAACCTATTCTTCACTCTGACACTCATTCTAAACCTAACACTACCACTAACCCTAATCCTAACCCTAACATTAACCATAAACTTAACCCTCGAACTGATCTTAGCCCTAACCCTAACACTAAACCAATGCGAAACTCTAAACCTATCCCTAACCCTAGCCCTAACATTCACCTTATCCCTAAAACCTAACCCGAACCCTAACCCTAAACCTATCACTCAGCCTAAACCTAAACCTAAAAAAACCTTAAACCCAACCCTAACACTAAACATAACCCTAAACTTAATGCTTACACTAACGCTAAACCTAACCCTAACACTAACCCTAAACTTAACCCTAGCCCTAACCCAGACTCTAAACTTAAACCTGATCCTGACTCTAACCCCAACCGTCAATCTTACCCTACCCTAATCCTAACCCTCACTCTAACCCTAACCATGACCATATCCCTAACCCTTACCCTAATCCTAACATTAAGCTTAACCTAACACTAACACCAACAATTACCCTAACACTAACCCTCACCCTAATAATCCTTACCCTAACACTAAACCTAACATTTACATTAAACCTAACTCTAACCCAAACACTGACACTAACCATCAACCTAACTGTAAAACTAACCCTAAATCTAATCCTAACTCTAACGCTAACACTAAACCTAACCAAAACCCTAAAACTAACCCTAACCCGAACACTAATCCTATCCCTAAAACCTAACCCTGACCATAACCCTAACCCTAAAACTCACCATCAATAGAGCCATTAACTTAACCCTAACACGAAAACTAACACTAAACCTAACCGTCACCCTAAACTAACACTAACCACAATCCTAAACCTAACCTTAATCATACCCCTAACCCTTACCTTAACTGTACCCTTAACTCTCACCCTAAAAATATCTTTAACAATAACTCTCCCATATCCCTAACCCTAAACCAAAATGTATGCGTAACTGTAACCCTAACCTAACTGTATTACTAACCCTAAGCCTGAACCTTAAACCCTAACCCGAAACCTAACCCAAATCCTAAACCTAACCCGAATCCTAATCTTCACACTAACCCTAAAACTAACTCTAATCCTAACACTAATCCTAACCCCTAGCACTAACGGTAACACTCACCCTAACCCTATCACTAATCCTAACTCTAAACCTAACACTAACGCTAAACATTACCCTAACCCTAACCATCACCATAACACTAAAAACAACACTAAACCTAACACTAACACTAACCCTAGCCCAACCCTAAAACTAACGCTAAACCTATCCCGAACCCTAACACTAAACACAACCCTAATCCTCAGCCTAACCCTAACACTAATCCAAATCCTAACCATAACCCTTACCTGATCCCTAAACCTAACCTTAGCACTAACCTTAACCGTAATGCTAACCCTATCGCTAACATTAACATTAACTCTACACCTAACACTAAACCTAAATCTAACCCTAACCATAACCCTACATTTAACATTAATCATAATGCTAAAACTAATCCTCAAACGTAACCCTAAAGATCACCCTAAATCTAACCCTAACCCTAACACTAACACTAACCCTAACCTTAACATTAAACCTGACCCTAAACCTAACACTAACTCTAACACTAACCCTAAACAACTCTAAGCATAACCCTAACACACACCTTAACCATAACGCTAACCTTAAACCTAACCCTAACCCTACCCTAACACTAACCCTAACCCTGACACTAAGCCTAAACCTAAACCTAAACCTAGCACTAACCCTAATGCTAATCCTATCTCTAACCATAATCCTAACACTAAACCATAAACTCTACCCTGAACCCAAATACTAAACTTCACACTAACCCTAAACCTAACTTATACACAACCTTAACTCTCACCCTAAACATAACCCTTACCCTAAACCTAACCATAACCATTACCTTTACATTTACTCTATACTTATCCCTAACCATAACCCTAACCCTAAACCTAACCCTAACTCTAACCCTAACACTAACATTGACCTTAAACCTAACCCTAGCCCTCACATTAACCCTAAACCTAACAATCACACTCACCATAACCATAACCCTGAATCTAATCCTAACCTTAGCCCTAACCCTAACTCTAAACCTAAACCTAACCCTAATGCTAACAGTAACCCCAACCCTACCCTAAACCTAAACCTAACACTAACCCTTAACTTAACCCTAAAACTAACCTGAAACCTAAACCTAACCATAAACCTAAACCTAACCATAACGCTAAACCTAAGCAGAAAACTAACACTAACGCTAACCCTACCACGAACTCTAACCCTGACGATAAAATTCACACTAACCCTAACCCTAAACCTAACCTGAATTCAACCCTTATCTTAACCCTAAAGTTAATCCTAACACTATACTTAAACCTAACCCTACTAGTAACCCTAACCATATCCCTAACTTTAACACTAGCCCTAACCGCAATCCTAACCAAAACACTAACACTAACACCAACCCTAAACCGAAACCTAGCCTTCACCCTAAAACCTAACCCCAACCCTAGCGTTAACCCTAACACTAACACTCACACTCACACTAGACCTAACCCTAACACTAAACCCAATCCTACACCTAAACCTACCCTTACGCTAAGCTTAACCCTAACACTAACCTTAAACCTACCCCACTATCTATTCCTAACACTCAAGCTAACCCTAACACTAAACCTAACTGACAACCTAACGCTAACACAACCCTAATAATAAACCTAACCCTAATACTAACTCCAACCCTAATACTAACTCCAATCCTAATACTAACTCCAACCCTAATACTAACACTATCCCTTACCCTAAATCTAACCCTAACCCAAACCTCCAACGCTAACCCTCAGCCTAACACTAACGCTAACCCTAACCCTAATCCTATCGCTTATACTAATCCTATCCCTAACACTAACATTAACCCTAATCCTAAACCTAACCCTAAAACTAACCCAAACACTAACCCTCAACCTAGCCCTAAACCTAATCATGAACCTAACACTAACCCTGACACTAACCCTATCACTAAACCTAAATCTAACCATAATTCTTACCCTAACGATAACCCTCACCCAAACCCTAACCCAAACACTAACGTTAAACCTAACCCTCACCCTCACCCAAATACTAACCCTATCACCAAACCTAACACTAAGCCTCACCCTAAACCTAAACCTAACCCAAACCCTAACTTTAACACTAAGATTAGCACTAAACCTAATGCTAACCATGAAATTAACCCTAACCCTAGCCCTCACACGAACCCTAACCCTAACACTCACACTAAACATAACCCTAACCCTAACCATAGCCCTAACCCGAACCCTAACACTAAACCTAACCATAAACCTAAACCTATTCCTAGTGCTAAACCTACAAAGAAACCTAACACTAAACCTCATCCTAACCCTAACACTAACACTCACACTAAACCTAACCCTAAACTTAACCTAACCCTAAACCTAAATCTACACCTAACACTAACCCTAAACCTAATCGTAAACCTGCCCCACTATCTATTCCTAACCCTCAACCGAACCCTAACACTAAACCTAAACGAAAACCTAATGCTCACCCCACACCTAACAATAAACCTAACACTAAATCTAACCCTAACCTTAAACCTAATTCTCACACTTGCCCGAAAATTTACCCTAAACCTCACTCGTAAACTAACCATAAACCTAACCCTAATGATAACCCCCAACCCTAATACTAACGCTATCCCTAACCCTAAATCTAACCCTAACCACAAGGCTAACCCTCACCCTAACATTAAGCCTAACCCTAACCTTACACTAATTATTTCCTTAACACTAACACTAACCATAAACCTAATCTTAAACCTAACCCTAACCCTAACCCAATACATAACCCTAAATCTAACCCTTACCCTAACGATAACCCTCATCATAATCCTAACACTAAACCTAACCCTAACCCTAACCTTAACCCTAACCTTAAACCTAACCCTAACCCAAACACTAACCCTAGCCGTAACACAAAACATAACACCATGACCCTAACACTAAACCTAACACTAACCCTCACCCTAAACCTAAACTTAGTCCTAACCCAAACCCTCACTCTAATCCTAACCTTAGTACTAACACTAACCTTAGCCCTAAATCTAACCCTAAACTTAACCCTAACACTAAACCTAACGCTAACCATAAAACTAACCCTAACTCTAACCCTAATTCTAACCATAACCCAAACCCTAACTCTAAAACTAACCCTAACCCTAAAACCTGACCATAACCCTAACCTGAACCCTAACCCTAAACCACACTTTCAACCTAAAACTAAATCTAACCCTAACTCGAAACCTAAACCTAAACCTAACCCTAACATTAACACTAAACCTAAATCTAACCTTAACCCTAACACTAACTCTAACCCTAAACCGAACCATATTCCTAACCCTAAACCTAACCTTAACTCTCACCCTAACCCTAAAACTAGCCTTAACCCTAACCCTAACCCTAACACTAACCCTAACTATAAACCTAACCCTCAGCCTTACCCTAACCCTATCCCTAAGCCTGACCTGAACTCTAACCCTAAACTTAATCCTCACCCTAACCCTAAACTTAACCCTCACCTAACCCTAAGCCGAAACCAAACCCTAAACCTAACCCTAATCCTTAATCCTAAAGTTTGTACTAATCCTAACCCTTACCTTAAACTTAAAATTTGCACTAATCCTAAACCTAAGCCTAACATTAACCTTAAACTTCAATCTACCCCTAACTCTAACTCTAACCCTAATCCTAAACCTAATCCTAATCCTAACCCTAATCCTTAAACCTAAAGTTTACACTAATCCTAAACCTAAGCCTAACATTAACCTTAAACTTCAACCTACCCCTAACTCTAACTCTAACCCTAAACCTAACCCTAATACTAGCCCTAAACCTAACCGTAACCCTAAACCTACACTAACACTAAAACTAACCCTAAGCCTTACACAAACCCTAACCCTAACTGAAACCCTAACCCGAACCCAAACTCTAACCCTTAACATAACCCGAGACCAAACCCTAAACCTAACCCTTATTTCATTATTACCCACAAGGGGCTAAACATAGAGGGGACAAACAAGGACAGACAAAGGGATTAAGTCGATTACATCGACCACAGTGTGTAACTGGTACTTAATTTATCGACCCCGAAAGGATGAAAGGCAAAGTCGACCTCGGCGGAATATGAACTCAGAACGTAACAGCAGGCGAAATACCGCTAAGCATTTCACCCGGCATGCTAGCGTTTCTACCAGCTCGCCGCCTTAACCTAACCCTTAACCTAACCCTACCCCAACCCTAACACTAACCCTAATACTAACCCTAAACCTAAACCTATGCTAGCCCTAAACCTAACACACTAACCCTACACTTAATGCTAGCCCTAAGCCTAACCCTAATTCTAACCTTAACCTTAACCCTAACACTAACCTTAACACTAAACCTAACCCAGACCCTAAACCTAACTCTAACCCTAACACTAAACCTAACCCTGACCATAACCCTCACACTAACACTAAACCTAACCCTAACTATACACCTAAGCCTAACCCTGTCCCTAACCCTCACCCTAAATATAACCCTTACCCTAACTCTAAGGTTTAACATGCACTAAGAATACATTTACCAAACATCTCACTGAACTTCAAGCTTTTCAAATTAATCGTTTGAAAATTTTCAAACTAGAAATATTTGTTTTCACATTTAATAACCCTAACCCTCACTCTAAATCTAAACCTAACTCAAGCCTAAACCTAACCCTAAACCAAACCTTAACCCTAACACTATCCCCAACCCTAAAACCTAAACCTAGCCCTCAAACTCACTCGAACCCTAATCCTAAACCTAACACTCAACCTAGCCCTAACCCTAACCATAACCCTAATCGTAACCTTAATCTAAACCCTAATCCTAACCATAACCCTAAACCTACCTTTCACCCTAAACATATCCCTAACCCTAATTCTCACCCTAACATTAACCCTAACCGAAACCCTAACACTAAACTTAATCCTAACCCTCACTCTAACCCTTACCCTTACACTAACTCTACCCTAACCCTAAACTTAACCCAAACCTAACAATAAACATAACCCTAATTCTAACACTAACCCTAACGTTTACTCTATCCCTAACCCTTACGCTAACCCTAACGCTAACCTTAACTCTAACCCTAACCCTTACCCTAAGCCTAAACCTAACCCTTACCCTAAGCCTAAACCTAACCCTACTCCTAAAGTTTTAGGTTACCCTAAAACTTACATTAACCCAAACCTATCCCTAACCCTCACCCTAATCCTAAGCTTAAACCTAACAGTCACATTAACCATAAACCCTACACTAACCCTAACACTAAATCTAAACCTAACCTTAAACATAACTCAAACCCTAACCCTAACACTAAAACTAATGCTAACCTTAAAACTAAACCTAAATCTAACCCTAATCCTAAACCTAACCATAACACTAACCCTAACACTAATCATAACCCGAGATATAACTCTAACACTAAACTTAACCCTAACCATTACCCTTACCTTCACATTAACCCTAAACTTATCATTAACCCTAACCCTAAACCTAAAACTAATAATAACACTAACCCTAACCTTAAAACTAATTCTAACTCTAACCATCAACTTAACGATAACCCTAACCTTAACCCTAACTCTAACTCAACCCAAAACCCTAACCCTAATACTAACCCTAAACATATCCCTAACCCTAAACCTCACCCTAACACTAACCCTAACCCTATACCTAACCCTTAACCTAACCTAACCCTGACCCTAAACCTAAACTTAAACCTAACACTAACTCTAACCCTAACACTAACCATAACCCTTACCCCAACACTTACACTAACCCTAACCCCAACCCTATTCTTAACCCTAAACTTACCCCTGACTCTAAACATAACCCAAACCGTAACCCTAACTCTCACCCTAAACCTAACCGTAACACTAACCCTTAACCCTCAAACTTACACTAAACCTGACCCTAAATCTAATCCTGGCCTGAAACTTAATCAAAACCCTAACACTAAATCTAAACCTAACCTTAACACTAACCCTAAGTCTCACCCTAACACTAAATCTAACGCTAACCCTAACCCTAAACCTATCCCAACCGTTCACTCTAAACCATTACGCTAATCCTAACCCTAACCAAAAACCGAAACCTAACCCTACCCTAACCATAAACCTAATCCGAACACTACTCCAAACCCTAACTCTAACACTAATTCTAACCCTAACCCTAACCTTAACCCTAACCCTAATTCTAACCATAACCCTAACCCTAACCCTAACGCTGACCCTCTCCTTAACCCTAATCCTGACACTAAAACTAAACCTAAACCCAAACCTAACCCTCGCCTTAATCCTAACCCTAACCATAACAGTAACCCGAATCCTAACCCTAATCCAATCTCTAAAACTAAACCGAACACTAACTCTTACCATCACCCTATCCCAAACCCTAACCCAACAGTACACCCTAAACCATTACGCTAAGACTAACCATAATACTAACACTATTCCTCATATAACCCTAACCCTAAACCTAACACTAAACTCTAAACCATTACGCTAACCCTAACCATAATCCTAACTTTAACGCTCACCCTAACCCTAACCCTAAACTTAACCCTAACCCGAACTCAAACCCTAAACCCTAGCCCAAACCCTAACCCTTACCTTAAACCTAACGTAACCCTCACTTTAAACCTTAAACGCTAAACCTAGACCTAACCCTAACCCGAACCCTAAATATAACGCTAACCCTGACACTAACCCTAACCCTAAACCGTACATTAACCCTAACCCTAGATGTGAAGATTATCTTTACTAAACGTTTCACTGAAAGCTCAAACTTTCTCAAAAAATATGGAGTTGCAAAATGCTGCAAATCAGCATGACATCGTTTTCAAATGAGAAATATTTGCTTTCAGATTTAATAATCCTAACCCTAATCCTAACCCTAAACCTAACTCTAAAACTAACCTTAACCCTAAACCTATCCCTAAACCTAACCCTAACCCTAAACCTATACCTAACCCTAACTCTAAACCTAGTCATACTCTCAAAAGCAATTATATTACAATATTTTTTATGATACACACTTCGCAGATTCAGAAGTAAAGGTTTAATATACATTGACAGATAGAGGTGAAGAATATATTTTCCAAACATTTCACTGAATTTTAAGCCTCTTCAGAAAATATGACTGTTGGAGATGACGATTTACCAAATATTTCATTGAAATCTCAAGCTTTCTCAGAAAGCATGAAGTCACAAAATGTTTGAAATTAGCATGAAATTGTTTCAAAAATATTGAAATAAAAGTTCTTGTTTTCACATTTACACTGAATTTTAATTTTTCTGACAAACACTCATCATACATACACACCTTTTTATACACACTTGTGGGATTGAGAAGTGATGTGAAGATTATATTTTACGGAACTCTGAAAACGAAGTTGCAAAATGTTGCAAGCATTTATCACATTATTCTTAATGTACATACTACACGGATTCAGAAGTTAAGGTTTAATATACGTTAACAGAAAACGTGAAGTCACAAAATGTTGGAAATCAGCATGAAATTATTTGAAAATTTTGAATTGAAATAGTCTTTGCCCATATACTGTTTACTCATTCATGACTTTACATTTCTTTGACACGTTAGAGGTGAAGAGTGATTTTACCAAACATTTCACTGAAATCTCAAGCTTTCTCAGAAAACGAAGTCGAAAAATGTAAAACAGAATGAAATTTTTTGGAAATTTTGAAATAAAAAATTCTTATTTTCCGATTTTCTAAATAATCATTTGTGACTTTCATATTACTGACACACACTTGTTTGATTCGGAAGTAATAGGTTAATCTACATTAACTGGTAGATGTGAAGATTATATTTACCAAACATTTCACTGAAATCTCAAGCCTCATTAGAAAACATGAAGTTGTAAAATGTTGCAATTCAGAATAAAATTGTTTAGAAATTTGGAAATGAACAATTTTTGTTTTCGCATTTAGTATTTAGTCATTTATGACATTTCATGGGTTAATATATGTTAACTATTAAAAGTGAAGGGTATATTTACAAAACCTTTCACTGAAATCTCAAGTTTTCTCAGATAACATTAATTTACAAAACGTTGGAAATTCTTGTTTCCCCCAATTACAATGAACACATTGGTGAATTTTAATCGGATTGAGAAGTAATTTATTAAAATACATTATCTGATAGTTGTGAAGATTATATTAACTAACCATTTCACTGAAATCTCAACAATTCTCAGAAAACATGTCGACCGAAATTGTTGGAAAATTTTGAAATGAAAAATTCTTGATTTCGCATTTATATTTACACATTTGTGACTTTTAATTTTACTGACAATCACTAGTCCGATTGATAGGTAATTGGTTAATATACATTAACTGGTAGATGTGAAGATTATATTTACTAAACATTTTACTGAAATCTCAAGCTTTCTCAAAAAGCATGCAGTTTCAAAATCAACATGAAATCATTTGAAAATTTTCAAATGAGAAATATTTGTTTTCGCATTTAATAACCCTAACCCTGAACCTAACACTAACCCTAACAATACTCCTAACACTAACCCTACCACTAACCTTACCTCTTACCCTAACCTTACTAATAACCCTAAACCTTATAGGAAAGTGGTTATACACCATTAGGTGTACACCCGCTTTCCTATATTAATTTCTGTAGAAACAACGCAACGCAGAACTCTGAACTATCAACACAACAATATTTATTTACAGAGGAAATAGGCAGCACTTCGCCCTTTGGTTGCTGAGACGCCGTCAATGATGTTGAGAGGTTATTTGTCTAGCTCCAGAGTTGGAATGTTGGAGACACTGCTTGACATGACCATACTCATGGCCGGCCGGCCGAGAAAGAGAATGAATTGAGCGGGAACGTTTAGATGTTGAATTCCACGCATGCGCATAGGACTCTTCCAGTGTTCCTTCCGGAACTATTCCCTGCGCATGCGTAGATGAAAACGCAGTAATGGCGACTGTACCTTGGCGCCAAATGACGTCACTACAATGGCTCCCCCTTGAGTGTGGAAGCACGAAAATAACAATTTTGGAGGGACGTCTGAGGCAAGATGGCCACTGAAACCAACCACAAGATGTGGCACAAACACACACAAAGAAAAATCAAAGAAATGAATGTACACTTGTGAGATATATGCATGCAATGTTTCTGAAAGGAAAGAAATATATGAGTGCACAAGTGTGTGTGTGAGAAAAACACAGAACATAGTAAAAGTGTCTGTAGAGAAAAAATCCAGTTCGTATAAGGATTCCACAAGGAGATAGAATGTCCATACGCAGGAAGTTGTGGTCCATGAGCAGAGCTGTAGTTGAGCGTCGGATGCTAGTTGTGACCGGTTACCTGGTACGGAATATTCTATAAAAGTTTGTTTATATGGTGTGTCCCTGGTGGTGGGGTTGTTGGCGCACGACATTGTGGTAGACAGTACATTGATGGTGAAAACGTCGGCGCAGGAACTGTAATATAGCTGTGTTCTGTATGTGTGGTGGTAATGATGTTGACAGTGGTAATGATGTCCTGTTGAAACTTGGCGACGCCGGGGAAATGCTTGTAGTTGGTAGTAGTAGTTGTTGTCGTCACGGTGGTAATCTTGGTTGAACGAAGCTGGTGGCGAAAAGGTCACTCGGTGATGGTGTTTGAAGAGGTGCGCTTTTACAGACGGTCGACAGAGAAATCTCTGTACGACCATTAGCGAAAACCCCGAAGAAAATTTTCTTAACCCAAGATGAAAGAACGACCGTGCGAACTCAAAAAGGAGAAATGGTGACGAATGGAAAAACAGAGGACTCCTTTTATTTAAACGTGTCACACGGTCGAACACAAAATAATATATCAAAGATGATATACACATAATTATATTATACTACGATAACATAAATAGCCAGTAATGAGACGATAGAAAAAAACAACCGTATGAAATGAATAACAAGAGATATTTAGTGTGGCATAAGAGATGTATGTGTATGTGAGTGTGTGAATGCGACATATAAGAACATAATAAAAGACAGGCCGTCTATATGTATGTGAGATATCACAGCAGATAGAAAGTCAGTACACGTGAGAGTTTTATACCAAGTTCTTGAGTACACAATTGGAAGTATCGCAGGCTGTAATTCTTGTCTGTTTATTATCGTGGTGAAGCTAAGTCACCTAACAGAATCGAAGAGAGAGATTTGCCGCGGTGGTTTAGTTTGGTGTACATAGAAAGTCGTGTTGACTATGGCTGGAGATGTCGGTGGTCATCGTTGCTTGGTAGTTCACTCTCCATGGCCGCATTTGCTCTTTAGTCGGGTTCACCAGTTATAGGTTGGTAGTCCAGAATCCATGCTGCGTTTTTTCTTCGTCGGGGTCACCACTTTATAGGAAAGTGGGTTATATGAACTTTTCAAGTTGGCTGCGTGTTTGAATCACGTCGGGGGTCACAACTTTATAGGAAAGTGGGTTATACATCATTAGATGTATACCTGACTTTCCTATATAAAATTAAGAATATAACGGAACGCTGAACTCCAGACTATCAACTTAAACAACATTTATTCAGGTGGTAAATATATACATCTTTAGCTCTTGTTTGTTGTTACAGCTTCTGTGTGTGTGAGCATAGTTGTTGGGACGTTGTTATGTAGATGTGAGCGAGCTGTCTAGCGTAAGTTCGAAAGATGGAGAGAGACAGCTAAACACGTCCATGCTCAATCGCTGGCCAGCAAGAAAGAGACAGAATGAAGCGGGAAAGCTTGCTTGTTGAATTCCACGCATGCGTGAGACTACGCATGTGCACGGCGTTACTACAACCTAATCTTCTTAAATGCGTAAACAAATATATTACTCACGACATTATTTTTTATGATATACTAGCAGAAATACCCGGCGTTGCCCGGGTTAAAGAGAATAATGAAATCTAAAAACGCCGTCTAGACTACGCATCATCTTTATATATAGAGATGTATATACACACACGCACCCAAACACAAGTATATATATGTATATCAATATAGACACCTGCAAAAACATATTTTTATCTTCAAGAGTTTTCCATCTAGTCTTTCTTAAAGCTCTCTTGAATGTGTCGACGAATCTTTCTGCTAACCCATTTGACCTTGGATGGTATGGCGGAGTTAACACATACCTCATTTGAACCGACTTATGAACCCACCATTGCACTTTCTTCTGGTTTTGGAAGCGGATAATTGTAATTTTTTAAACAATCATTAAGACCAGTTGAGAAGTCCGCACATACTCTTATTTCGTTGTTCTTTTTTATATATGCCCACTTTTGCAATTACCTCCATGTCTTCCAATCTTATTAATTACATAGTGTATGCAGTGGTAGATCCCCTTAAATCTGTCCCGAACAGATTCATTGTATTCTTAGATACCATTAATTTACTTTTCCGCGTCATGCCGTCTTATTTCAGGTGAAATTTCGCCCAAGAATACCGTAAGCTATCCTAATAGTTTTTTCATACATCGGCCTGCCTATCTTACTCCATGCCGTATTTATTATCGATACGTCTGAACCTGTATCTAATTGCATTTTGGTCTGAAAACCATTTATTTCTACCAACACAAATTTTCGATTTTGTATGGTATAATTTACTTTTGTTGAGTAGACTTTTTCGGTTTTACGATTTTCTTCGACCAGCATTTCGTCTGTATATGCCCAATTTTACCACACTTACAGCATGTTTTATCTCAAAATGTCGGTCTATGCAAGCATTGCACTGTTTTGAATTATTATATTTTCTTCTATCGATACTTTCTTTACACATTTGTACATTATTATTATTGTCTTCTATTGTTCTTGTATCATCTTGAAGGTTTATTATTTGTTCGCATTCCTTAGCCACTTTCTGCAATGTTAGTTTTGTAGTGGCGCGAAATTATGGCCGCCATTAAGGAAGTACAATCTACGCATGCGCAAGGGACTTGCCTTCCCGGAAGCCCCTCGAGTACGCATGCGTAGTAAACCAGTACTTAAAGCGCTTCGCGTGCTTTCTAAGCCTCTTTAGCGTGATGCTTTCGACGTGACAACTACTTGCTCCTTTGGCATGCCTCAACGAAGCTCTTAATATCCAGATGCCGATTACAAGTCAACCAGCGGCTGCTAGGCTGAATGACACAGGACTTGTAAAGCCAAGCATCACCAAAATAAAACTTATTTTTATTATGTTGTTAATTGTTCTACTGTTTCTTAATATATAATTTTGTTGAAAGGTGATAGGGAGAGGTTAAAGTCTCTATTGTTACTATCAACCTTTTACACTGGTGACCCCAAGTACAGAATACGGAATTTTCTCTCTCTCAACTCGTCAACCGGGAAGAGACAACAATAAAAAAAATTTGTCACGATGACAACGCCTGCCTTTCAAAACAACTCTCCATTGAGAGACGAAGAAAGAAACAGTAATAAACAACCGCTGCATATCCACATGGTGTCAATTGGACTGCATTACTTCAAAAGTATCATATCTTGTGTTACTAACAGGACAACAGTAAAATACAACAGACACACACACACATTTAATTTCTCTGTCCTGTCCTGGTTACATCTCTCTTGCAGAAAAAATACGAGAAGGTTGGTGAAATTTTTTTCCTGCACGCAGTACAAGCAACACACACAAACAGAAAAAAAAATTTTACGAATTTTTTTTTCTCTCTCTAATGCAATTGTTGTTTCCATACACAAAACAAGAACAGAAAAATTATTGTTTCTTATCATCGGCTTTGTTTTTTTTTTGGGGGGGGGGGTGTCCTCGTATCAAGAGAATTTTATTCATTGTTCCTTTTCTTTCCTTTTCACTTTGACGGAATCATTCTCGAACAAATATGTCGTCACACATGTTACCTCCATTCACTGGTGATGTGCTCTTACGGTTCGCTCCACTAGAAGCTCACATTGATGCATATGGAATTTCTCCGTCGAAACAACTGCAATTGCTCTATTGTAGTTTACCAACACAGCTTGCAACATCTGCCAGAGATCTAGTTACATCCCCGAACCCAGACGACACTTATGCGTCTGTAAAGGCAGAAATTTTGCGACGCAACACGAAGTCTGCCGAAAGCAGATTTAATGAGCTGATGGCTGATGAAGAATTAGGGGACAGGACACCATCAGAGTTTTTACGCCACCTTAGGGAGTTGAGCGGTGAGTCGACTGACGCCCCTCTCCTACGTAAGATTTTTTTCTCTCGTTTACCGTCTCACGTGCGTACAATTTTGGCGACGGCGCTTGACACCAACACGGTTGATCAAGTCGCCACCATGGCAGATAAGATTCTTGAATTTTTCCGCCCAGCCTGCACACGGCGCCTGTCTCTCTTCTGAGGCTTCATCAATTGCCTCACATAAATCCTCTCCCTCCTATGATGTTTTTGCTGACAAACTGGAAGAACTTACGCGTCAGATGAATGATCTGTGCCGTTCTAAGCGGTCTTTTTCACGCTCTCGTAGCAGATCTCGTAGTCATTCAACATCTAGGACACAACCTGGTATGTGCTGGTATCATACGAAATTCGCTGAAAAGGCACGCAAGTGCATCCAGCCATGCTCCTTTAAAGTTTCGGAAAACTTCCAAGGAAGAAATTGAGCACGTCTGTTTCTTCCTCTCCACCTATCTTTCATCGTGCAATTTTTGTCCAGGATCAGGTGTCGAAGAAGTCCTTCATGATTGACACCGGGTCGTGCTGTAGTATTTGGCCTCTTCGTTTTACTACTGACAAACCTAAGCATTCGCTTATAGTGTTGCATGCAATTGATTCCTCCCCGATAAATACATTTGGTCAGCTTTCTCTACGCCTAGACATTGGACTTCTTAGAGATTTTCAATGGGTTTTTGTCATAGCTGACATTCCGCATCCTATTTTGGGTGCGGATTTTAAAAATCATTTTAACTTGTTGGTAGATGTTCGGCGTCAGAGGCTTGTCGACGATTCGACATCCCTCTTTACGCCGGCAAAGGGCTCTACTAACTCAACTCTAAGTCCAGCGTTTTTTATTGCTACTGCTGGGGATGTTTTTCATTCGCTTCTAGCTTCCTTTCCCGAGCTGATGGGCATAACTTTTAAGCCGGCAAAGCCCGCTCATTCCACCCTCCATTATATCAAAACAACTGGGCCGCCTGTTTTTTCGCGCCCACGACGTCTGGCACCGGACCGCTTTAAGACGGCTAAGGCCGAGTTTGAACACATGCTTCAACTTTTTTAAATAGACGCTAATGGTTGTACGGAGACCGTGTCTGTCGACCGTCTGAAGAAAGCGTATTTTGATAAAACTACATCTTCCGTTGACAATACTGACATGCCCCCCCTTTCAACCTTTGCATACACCTTTGTCAACACCATCACCAATGCATACACCATTATCATCACCATCACCAACACATACACCTGTGAAAACTCCACCTTCGTCGTTGAGAACTACCACAAGTGAACCCTATGTCACTAGGTCTGGCCGTACAGTGCACTAGCCAAAGAAACTCTCCAAGACACTTTATATTTGACTGCGTTCTATATTATTGCATTTTTCAGCATTCCTTTTGTAAAAAAAGGCTCAAACTGTGTTTTTACCTGTTAGTGCTGAACACTCATAGAAATTTCTTGCGTCACTGCATCAATCACAAGTGATTAAGGAACTCCAGTGACGTAACCAAAAAGAAATTTTATTTTGACAGCCAACAACACTTACCAAGCTGAACTTGACTTGTGCCGCTAGAATATCATTTTCCATGTGCATTGTATTACATTGTTGGGTATTTCCATTCTCTGTATTAACAAATTGTTTCACTTTCATTGTGTATCTACAGCCGCATCTTGTTTCAGGCGCCCACTACAATCCTTTCCTTGTTCGTGCTACGCACTCGGGGGGGGGGGGCATTGTAGTGGCGCGAAATTATGGCCGCCATTAAGGAAGTACAATCTACGCATGCGCAAGGGACTTGCCTTCCCGGAAGCCCCTCGAGTGCGCATGCATAGTAAACCAGTACTTAAAGCGCTTCGCGTGCTTTCTTAGCCTCTTTAGCGCGATGCTTTCGACGTGACAACTACTTGCTCCTTTGACATGCCTCAACGAAGCTCTTAATATCCAGATGCCGATTACAAGTCAACCAGCGGCTGCTAGGCTGAATGACACAGGACTTGTAAAGCCAAGCATCACCAAAATAAAACTTATTTTTATTATGTTGTTAATTGTTCTACTGTTTCTTAATATATAATTTTGTTGAAAGGTGATAGGGAGAGGTTAAAGTCTCTATTGTTACTATCAATCTTTTACAGTTTCATATCTTGATTCAGCTTTGATAATATTCTTTTTCTAATTTCCGCGTCTTCCAGTGCCACCAGCCCTTTAACGAATATTAGGCACTTGAACATATCTGGCGTTAATTCTTCCAGCTTAAACCTTTCGCAAGCCTTATTAACCATACCGACTTATGTTACAAAATCGTCGGACTCGTTTATCTTTAAATTTAAACATTCCCACCGAATGTTAAACTGCGAACTTTTCTTTCTAAAAATATTAGTCAAAATATTTATCGTTTCATCGAAACACAATTGTGCGGGCTTTCTCGGCAAAATAAAGTTACAAAAACTTTCATGTACCGGAGGGGCAAGTTTTCGCAAAAGAAGTCTCACCTTCCGTAAACTAGACCATCCCTTGCATTCCTCTCGGAATTTATCATCGCATCGTCTGTAATATGTAGTAAAAGTAGTTCCTTCATCCGGTTTGTAGCGAAATTCTTCGATGGAATATGCAACACTGTCTGCTGAAAATGATTCTGTCGTATTTCTCGACTGCAGTAATAATTCTGTTAACATCTGTAGTTGCTGCTGTTGCTCTTGTTGTTTGACAACTGCTTTCAGTAACTCTTCCATTTCGGTACTATTCGAAACCTCGTCGCAACTCTTATATCGCACGTTCGGATGGCGTGCCTTCGCCAATAACGTACCTACATAACTACCGAACTCTCACTTCCGACGACTCGGTTCAACAGAACTCGACGTCAAGTCTACCGACGGCTTAGGCTCGCTCTACGCGACGCTTTTTCTCTTTATTATAGGCATAAAGCCTCAAAATAGAGGGAACATCACAAGGACAGACAACACAAAACCTGGGGTACATAAAAAGACGTATGCAAATATGAAAAATGAATAATTTAATGAAAATTAAATGGTTTACCTACCCACCAGAGCAGGCAATTCCATTTTACTGTTCAAAGTAATCCTGATTTAATCAGTCTTTTTATACAGTCTTACATATCCCGTATGTATTCCAACAAACCGTTGACCAAAACCACGTTCGGTAATGTGTCATACTGGAAAAACAGTCTTGTTGGTTTTACTTCTTTACCAAATAGTGCCAACAGTTTATTCCCTCTGTCTTCCTCTAATAGTGCTGCTTTCTCGTTGCTGTGAAATAAGTCTTTGTCCAATTTTACTCTTGTTAAATTATTTACTTTCGCAATCTTTTTTTCAATCTCCACATTCTTCTTATAAGTCATAATCATTTTTTCTCTTATCGTCTTCCTCCACATCTCATATCTCTCTTCTTGACTTCTACTTGTTGTCGGCTTCCAGGGCGAGTTACACTCTCTTCCTCTTTCTCTTGTGTTTACGCCGTCTTCCTTTTTGGGGGGGAGGGAGGGAGGGAGGGATGGGTTTGGCGGTGACTCCGCACTTGTCCTTTTCTTGTTTGCCGCTGTTTCTTCTATCTCCACCACTGCCATTACCATCTCTGCCTGATTTTTCCCCAATTCCTCCTGTTTATGGGGACACTTCGCCTACATGTGTCCCCTACTTCTACCATTATAACATGTAGGAGGTCTCCCATCCACCACAATTCTAAATCAAGTCTCATCGGGGAGCACCAGTTCTTCTACCATTTTATGCAAATCTGGTAGCTTTATATGGACTAGCACTTCTAGTCCATAATTTCTAGTCCAATTTATCTCATTAGACTTCTCCACCTTAATTACTTCTGCTTCCTTTTCACAGTTATCGACGATGGCTGCCACTAGCCACGTGTCGTATATTTCCGGGGGCACTCTCTCTATCCTGACTCTTGCGGCTCGTTTTCCGCAGTAAATTGGCAAGAGTGCCCACTTGGCCTTTCTTAAAGCCACAGTGAAGTACCTGTTTTTTTCTTTGGTCACAAAATGCACCTCCACTGTGCTGTATTTCTTTCCTCTGGTGTAGAAAGTGGCCACTTCTTTGGCTTACCGCATACTTCAATTTCTATGTCTTCAATTTCTGCTACTTCCATACGTTTGGTTTCAACGTTCAATGTGCGATATACAGTAATTTTCTTCTCGGCTTCTTGTAAAAATTCGACAGGTGGCACTCCCTCTCCTTTTCAAACAGTCCATTAAACTTTTTGTCTTCTAAATTCACTTCTTTCAGTTGCAGCATGTCAGTTGACAGGCTTTTGCCTGCTACTGCAACGTAACCGCTAGCTTCCATATCTTCACCCAAAATTGGGGAAGAAAGAAACAAATTCAACGATAATTAACAAAATTCCAACAATGTAACAGTTCCAAAAATTCAAGATACAATAACTCACCGCGCTCAGCAACAACGTTATCGCCAGACTAAATCAACAACTCAAAAATTCTCTACACAACTCTTCTACGACCAACTATAACGTCCACCATGAATTGGACTAGCCTACTTCTCGTCTGGGGGCGTCCATAGAACAACCAGTAAACTTCAAGATTTTTCAGAAAACATGTAATCACAAAATGTTGGAAATCGGTATGAAATTTTTGAAGATTTTGAAATGAAAAATTCTTCTTTTCCCATATACTGTTTACTCATTCTAGACGTTATATTTCTTTCAGAGGCAATGGTTTAATATACTGTAGATAAAGATTGTATTTACCAAACATTTGACTGTAATGCCAAGCTTTCTCAGAAAACATGAAGTCACAAAATGATGGAAACCAGCATGAAATTATTTGAAAGTTTTGAAATAAAAATTTCTTGCTTTTGCATTTACTATTTCCACATTTATGAATTTGTTCATTTTGATACACATTTGTCGGATAGAAAAGTACAGGTTTAATATACATTAACTTATAGATGTGATATATTTTCAAAACATTTCACTGAACTCTCAAGCTTTCTCAGAAAACATTAAGTTACAAAATGATTGAAATTAGCATCTAATCGTTTGAAAATTTTGAAATGCTTTCGAATTTACAACTTACACATATATGACTTAATTTTTCTGACAAACAATTGTCATATGCACACTTATTTTGTTCATACACACTTGTTGGATTGAGAAGTAAAAGTTTAATATATATCAAATGATAGATATGAAGATTGTATTTACCAAACAATTCACTGGAGTCTGTAGTTTCCTCTGAAAACGAAGTTGAAAAATATTGTTAAGCAACAAGAAAATGTTTGAAAATTTTGAAATCAGAAATACTTTTCTCCACAGTTGATATTTCCACATTTATCACTTTGCTTTTCATGATACACACTTCTCGGATTCTGAAGTGAAAGTTTAATATACATTAACAGAAAATGTAAAGTCACAAAATGTTGCAAATCAGCATAAAGTTGAAAATTTTGAATTGAAAAATTATTCTCTGCCCATATATCGTTTATTGAAATATTGTTTGCCCATATACTGTTTACTCATTCATGACTTTACATTTCTCTGACACACATTTGTTTCATTCAGAAGTAATAGATTAATATGCATTAACTGTTAGAGGTGAAGAGTGTTTTACGAAATATTTCACTGAAATCTCAAGCTTTCTCAGAAAACATGAAGTCACACAATTTTGCAAACCAGCATGAAATTGTTTTGAAATGAAAATTCTGTTTTTCGCATTTACTATTTACTCATTTGTGACACTTCATTTTCCTCATATACATGTGTCGGATGGAGAAGGAATTAGTTAAAATACATGACCTGACCAGTCTCAATAATATATTCACTGAACTCAGAAAATTCCTCAGAAAACATGAAGTTGCAAAATATTACATGAAGTGTTTTGGAAATCTTGAAATGAAAAAATTTTCTTTTTGCATTTACTATCTAATTAGCTGTGACTTTTAATTTTTCACACATTCACGTACCCGACTGACAGGTATCAGAAAACCTGCAGTCACATAATATGGGAAATCAGCATTAGAAAATTTTCAATTCAAACATTATTCTTTGTCCGTATACATTTTACTCATACATGACTTTATATTTCTTTGACACATGATTCAGAATTAATGCGTTAATATACGAAAACATGAAGTTGCAAAATGATAAAAACCAGCAAGAAATTGGAAATTTTCAAACCAAAAATACTTTTTTCCCCACTTACTATATACTCATTTGTTACTTTCATTTTTCTGACACACACTTGTTTGATTTAGAAGTCACGCGATGATATATATTAACTTGCAAATGAGAAGATTACATCTACATTTCACTCAACATTCAGAAAATATGAACTTGTAAAATATTGCAAATCATAATGAGGTTGTTTGGAAATTTTGAAATGAAAAATTCTTTTCGCATTTACTACTTACTGATTTGTGATTTTTCTCACAATCACCCGTCCAACTGATAGTTGTCAGGAAACGTGAAGTCACAAAATATTGGAATTAAGCATCAAGTTGTTTGAAAATTTTGAATTGAAACATTATTCTTTGCCAATATACTTTCGACTCATTCATGACTTCCTATTTCTTTGACAAACCATTTATTTGGTTCAGAAGTAAAGGGTTAATATACTAAAACTGTTAGAGGCGAAGAATGTTTTTATCAAACATTTCACTGAAATCTCAAGATTTCTCAGAAAGCATGACGTTGCGAAATCTTGCAAACCAGCATGACATTGGAAATTTTGGAATGAAAATTTATTGTTTTCCGATTTACTATAAGCTCATTTTCGACTTCCATTTCTCTATAACACACTTGTCTGATTTAAAAGTAATGCATTAATATAAATTCACTTCTAGATGTGAAAATCATATTTATTACACATTTCAATGAAATCTCAAAATTTCTAAGAAAACGAAGTTGCAAAATGTTGCAAATCAGCATGAAATTCTTTAGAAAATTTTAAAAGAAAATTCTTGTGACATTTCATTTTCCACATTAACATATATCGGATGCACAAGTGATTGCTTAAAATAAATTACGGATATCTCTGAATGATATAACAAACATTTCACCGCAAAATGTTGAAAATGAGCATGAAGTTGTTTGGAAATTTTAAAATGAAAAACTTGTTTGATTTAGAAGTCATAATTTAATATACATTACCTGATAGCTCTGAAAATATATTTACCAACTGGGGATACTCCTGTTTTGTTGTCAGTTGCAGTAGACTGCTGCCAAGAGACATCCAAATAAGTCTGCATATTACAAATCTCGTAGGGCAGACCGTCCAAACCCGGTGACTTGTCTCTCGCGCAGCCCATCGCATCTTGCACATCAGCGGCTGTAATGGGACTTTCAGAACAGTCTGAGAGTCATGGCAGGCTATGTAGGTATCTATCCTGCGTTCCGACTCATCAGTCGTCCTCAACAATCTGGCAAAATGTTGCTGAAAAACCTCACACATCCTTTCGCGCGAGTAACTCGCGCCCAAGTTGGTGTATCAAAGACCGAATGGTGGCTTTGTTGCAAAGTTTCGCCTCCGCCGCCCGGGCCCCTCGGGTGGCTCCAATTCCCTCGTTTCTTAACGCACGCATCCTAGCTCTGACAACGAAACTTTGTCTTTAGTGTTTAAGTGTTGGTCAAAAGCCAACCTCGCCACGATGCCACTTCTAAGTGCCTCTTCTAATTTCATAGATAGACACACAGATAGATAGATAGACAGATAGATAGATAAATAGATATATGCATATATAGATAGATAGGTATATATATATCTCAGCCCAAGAATTACAGCGTGATGTGCTGCTTGACTGGTCCCCCCCTCTCTCTCTCTCTTTATATATATATATATGATGATGATGATGATCTTTTCTCCCGCCATGCCTCTGTCTACCCCTCCATCCTCTCTAAATCAGTCCCTCTCCCCCCCCCCTCTCTCTCTCTCTCGTAGTTTTTCCTTAAGGTTTTCAGGTTCTGGGTATATATAAATGAGAAATCCATTCTAAATTATCTCAATCTCTTCTCCGCTGACATACTACGACGAAGTCTCCAAGATGCAGATAAGATAGAGATTTTTATTTATTTACGGCCTCAAACATCTCATACCTTTCGCGCTTTAGTCTGCCCTCTATTATTTATCTTGTCTCTCTCCATGAAATTCAATTGAATTCAGTTTTTGTCTTAAATTCATACTTATTCATTTTCTAAGCTTCCTAAATTCATGCTACGTATATATTCTATTCACCTAGATTTCATTGCTCTTTTAAAAATTACGATTTATGCATTGTTGTCTCTCAAATATTTAAAATCTACGATTAAGAGGCCTATCTCCTCGCTGACGGTACCTACCCACCCCTACCCATTTTCCTTTATTCAAAAATTCTTATCGCTCCTTTAAAATTATGGCTTTTAAGTGTTGATTTCTCAGCCCAAGAATTACAGCGTGATGTGCTGCTTGACTGGTCCCCCCTCTCTCTCTCTCTTTATATATATATATATATATGATGATGATGATCTTTTCTCCCGCCATGCCTCTGTCTACCCCTCCATCCTCTCTAAATCAGTCCCTCTCCCCCTCTCTCTCTCTCTCTCTCTCTCGTAGTTTTTCCTTAAGGTCTTCAGGTTCTGGGTATATATAAATGAGAAATCCATTCTAAATTATCTCAATCTCTTCTCCGCTGACATACTACGACGAAGTCTCCAAGATGCAGATAAGATAGAGATTTTTATTTATTTACGGCCTCAAACATCTCATACCTTTCGCGCTTTAGTCTGCCCTCTATTATTTATCTTGTCTCTCTCCATGAAATTCAATTGAATTCAGTTTTTGTCTTAAATTCATACTTATTCATTTTCTAAGCTTCCTAAATTCATGCTACGTATATATTCTATTCACCTAGATTTCATTGCTCTTTTAAAAATTACGATTTATGCATTGTTGTCTCTCAAATATTTAAAATCTACGATTAAGAGGCCTATCTCCTTGCTGATGGTACACCCGCCCTCCCACCCCCCTCCACCGGAAGTGCATTCCTCTGTCATCCTGTCATCCTCGGCTGTCTCCCGGAACCCATCTAGTGGCCTTGGCCATCCTCTCTCCAACCTTTGGGTAGCGCATTAAGTTTGAGTAATGTTTGCAGGTTGTAGGTACTGTTTTGCTTATGAATTCTTCCAATTGCAAGTTTTCTTTTCCGGTACACGACACTGCTTCCCCCTTTCCCAGGCCACAGGCCCACACCCCCAACACCCATACTGTTAGGATTGGCACTCTCAACGTCGGCGCGCTGAAAGGTAGGTCTGGTGAAATTGTTGAGATGCTTGAACGGAGACGCGTAGATATGTGCTGCATCCAGGAAGTAAGATGGAGAGGAGGTCCTGCGAGGTTCCTCACAGGCAAAGAACACAGGTACAAGATTTTCTGGGCAGGGAACACTGACGGGGTCGGGGGCGTAGGAATACTTCTAGCGGAGAAATGGGTGGATAAGGTAATCGAGGTCGTTAGAGTAAGTGACAGAGTACTTAAGATTAGACTAGTGCTTTACTTAAGATTAGACTAGTGCTTCATCATAGATTAGCTACTGTCATCTCAGCCTATGCACCTCAACCGGGGCTACCAGATGGTCTGAAAGACCAATTCTATGACACCCTCTTGCAAACTACCTCGTCGACGAGTGACAGGGACCTTCTCTTTGTGACTGGAGACTTCAATGGTCATGTCGGACGTCGTGCTGGAGGCTTCCATGGCATACATGGAGGCTATGGCTTCGGTTCCCGCAACGAGGAGGGAACCAGACTGCTGGAGTTCTGTGATGCAACCGATCTTATGGTCTGCAATACCAACTTCAGGAAACCTGCCAGTCACCTAGTCACCTACCGCTCCGGCAGACACTCTAGCCAAATCGACTACATCCTCGCCAGAAATAGGGAAAGAGGGCGGCTTATAAATGCCAAAACCTACCCTGGCGAAGAATGTACCCCGCAACATAGATTAGTAGTTAGCGACTTTGGGATCAAGGCAAAATGGGTGCCCAGAATTAGACAGGCTTGGAGGAGAAGGGTGTGGAAGCTTAAAGACCCTGCAACTGGACAGAGACTTAAAGACAAGTTACTTGAAGCATTTAACAAAATAGAAGGGGATATAGCATCATACAACGTGGAAGACAATTGGAGATTTCTGCGGGACAACCTGTTGAAAGCCACCGACCAGATTTGTGGGTGGTGTAAGGTCCCCTCCCGACCCAGAGTAACGTGGTGGTGGAACAAGGAGGTAGACAGGGCTATTAGACAAAAGAAACAGGCTTGGAAGGACTGGAAGAACGGTGGTAGCAGGGAATTGTACCAATGTGCCAGAAGGGAGGCTAGGCAACAGGTTTATTTAGCCAGAGGGGAAGCAGATAAGAAAAGATTTGCCAATGTTCTGCGCCGTGAGGACCAAAGACTCGAGGTATTTCGTGTTGCAAGACAGTGTAGGAGAGAGAATAGTGATGTTGTAGGAGAGAAATGTATTCGCATGGATGATGGTACGCTTGCACTAAATGAGGATGGAAAGAAAGAGGTCTGGAGATGCCACTACGATAGATTGCTTAATAAAGAGAATGAATGGGAGGAAGAGAGCCTGCCGTATGTCGACCCAATAGAGGGACCAGCTATCCGAGTTGATAGTACCAGGGTAGATAAAGCAATTAAGAGTATGAAGACCGGGAAAGCCCCCGGCCCATCAGGAATCACTGCAGAGATGCTCAAAATATCTGGCAGTGTTGGCTATAGCCTAGTCACCCGTATTACGAACCAGGTGATACACGAAGGAGTCATACCCAATGACTGGTGTAGCAGCATCATAGTCAACTGCTACAAAGGTAAAGGTGACGCTTTAGATACAAATAATTACAGAGGCATCAAGCTGTTAGATCAGGTTATGAAAGTTACAGAGAGGGTCATAGCCGAACTAGTTAGGGAGAGAGTCAGTTTAGATGAGATGCAGTTTGGGTTCGTGCCAGGTAAAAGCACCACTGATGCTATATTTCTAGTAAGACAGCTGCAGGAGAAATACCTAGCTCAGGATAAACCTCTGTACCTGGCTTTCGTTGACATGGAGAAAGCCTTTGAC
>NC_142946.1:28892495-28930136 GCF_046866305.1 Octopus bimaculoides
TTCATGCTCATCACCATTTTGCAGATACATCTTTTCTGAGGACATTTCAAAGTTCATTGTAATGTTTAGAAATATATTATTCAGAGCAATTAAGTAATGTATTTTAACGTATTACTTCTCACTCTGACATATGTTAATCAGGAAAGTGACAAGTCACAAATGAGTGTATAGTAAATTGGAACGCAAGAATTTTTCATTTCAAAATTTTCAAACCACTTCATGCTTATTTTCAATATCTTGCAACTTCATATTTTCAGAGCTATCAGAGTGCAGTGAAATGTTTGGTAAATATATTATTTAGAGCTATCACGTAATGTATTTCAATCAATAACTTCTTGTTACAAATAAGCAAATAGTAAATGCAAAAAGAAGAATTTTCATTTCAAAATTTTCAAACAATTTCATTCTGGTCTGCAACAATATGCAACTTCATGATTTCTGAGAGAGCTTGAGATTTCAGCGAAATGTTTGGTATATATATAATTTTCATATCTACAAGTTGATGACTCCTATGTCATACAAGTGTGTTTCTGAAAGATGAAAGTCTCAAATGAGTATATAGTAAATTGGAAATCAAGAATTATTAATTTTCAAATTTTCAAGCAATTTCATACTGGTTACCAGCATGTTGCCACTTCATGTTTTCTGAGAAACCTTCAGAGGTCAATGAAGAAATGTATATTAATCAATTACTTCTCCATTGAAGAGGAAAATGAAATGTCACAAATGAGTGAATTGTAAATGCGAAAACAAGATCTTTCATTTCAAAATTTACCTACAATTTTATTCTCGTTTGCAACATTTTGCAACTTCATGTTTTTAGGGATAGTTTGAGATTTCAGTGAAATGTTTGGTAAATATAATCTTCACATCTACAATTTCTTGTACATTAACCCATGACTTCTTAATCAAACAAGTGTGTGTGAGAGAAATGATAGTCACAAATGAGAATATAGTTAATCGGAAAACAAAAATGTTTTCATTTTAAAATTTCCAAGCAACTTCATGCTCATCTTCAACATTTTACAACTTTAAATGTAATCTTCACATCTACAAGTCGATGTACTTTAAAATCAAAGAAGTGTGTGTTAGAAAAATGTCACAAAGAATTTGTAGCCATAAAAAAGCCATTTCACATCTACTCAATATTGTTCGAGAATACAAACAGTTAGTTAATAATAATTTATATGAAGACAATCACAACAGTTTCATGATAAATTTGAAATTTTTAATAGATCACTACACAATAGTATTTAATAATAAATTTGATACTTTTAATTTATAGAAATAAAGTGTTTATTATTTTTCTTTCGTTTAAGATCAGTTGTAATAATATCAGAACACACTGCTAAAAAGGCAAAACTTAGGAAAGAAGATTTTATCATGTTTGGTGTTGTATCTGTAGACTCAAATCCTATGTATCTTAAATGTGAGGCCATCATGAAAAAATTTAAGTTGTAGCAGCACCAGAAATTAAGGCATCCATCTTCTGTTGGTAAAGGTGTGGAATATTTTGAGAATAAAAACAAAATACAGCTAATCAAACTACCCAACTTTGTAAAGAAGATAAATCCTGAAAAAGCAAAGACACTCAAAACAAGTTATTTGCTTGCAGCTCCTCAGATTTATGGTGAGCAACTTGTCAAGCCTGCTATAATAGCTTGTGTAAATGAGTTTCTGAGAAAAGATGCCCAGAACCTCATTCTGAGTACAATTCCACTTTCAAATAACAAAATTACAGGAAGACAAGATAAAATGTCTAATTTTGTTGAAAAGAAGAATGTGAAAATTCTCCAAGAGACAAATTTCTTTATCCAGGCTATCTTTCTGGTCTATGTCAGATTCATGAAGATGATATGAGGGAAGAAATGTTATTCAGTAAATGTTTGAAACTACTAATGGAGAAGATATATATTAATGACGTAATGCAGTATTTAATAATAAAAATATTCCATTGACTCATTTGATCAACATTGCATCAGATGGAACTGCAGTCATGAATAGAAAAGTGAAAGGGTTCTAGAATGAAATCAGTTGCACCTCACATTTCTTATATACATTGCATTTGGTTGCTAAGAATATTGGAGAACACATGGAAGAAGAATTCTACACTGCTATACATGCAATTAACTTTGTCAAAAAAGGGAATAATAGATTTTTTATGCAATTCTGTGAAGATGAATATTTTAAAACCCTATTTCTTCACACAGAAGTAAGATGGTTGTCGAAAGGACTCAGCCTTAAAAGTCTAGTGAAGTTGTTGGAACCATTAATCAACTTTCTTATTTTCAATAGCCAGAACATTACAACTCCAAGAATTAAGCTGATACAGCTAAGAGAATCAAAAATATTCTACTTGAAAATCAAAAATAATCTATTTTTAAAACAGTGAATCTGCTAAACTTAGAGCTGCAATGTAGAAAATCAGATTTGGTCACTTGATCTGAGAAAATAAAAAGTTATAAGGGGAAATTTCGGAAAAACAGTTTGAAAGAAAAAATTTGGCATGTCTTCAATATTTTAAAACCAGTTCTGTATGCATTACCCACCTTGAAGGTCTTCATGTAGACTTTGGTTTGTAGGCCTAGAAAATTATGAGCCAGGAGATGAAAATTTTCAGTTGGCTGAAATGTTGCTGGATTTGAAAGAGTTGAAAAAGATGTCTTTACCCACATATCGATAAAGGAATCACACCCAAATATTTTTCGACGTAGAAGCAAGCATCATTTCTTTCCCTACTACATGGATGGTGGAATCTGCATTTTCAGCTGTTGTAGATATTTTAAATAGAAAAAGAAATGAATTAGAAGTTAACAGCAGAGGAACTATCATGTATAAGACTAAATGTGTTAATTAAAATTGATTATGATATCTTATCAGAAACACCAATATCAAGCTAGTCACTAGCTGAATGGACTAAAAATGAACGACTTTATGAAAAATGATTTTGATATGTTGTGTTTATCTTTGGCTAGAAAAATAAATTTTAAATTTTATCTTCGTTTGCTAAAATAAAATTTAAAGTGTAAATAGACTACTTTGCCTCTTCATTAAGTATTTTGGTGTGAAAATAGAACAGCATAAAGTGGAAACTACTGATTAAGAAGTCATGAATTAATATACATTAACTGAAATATCAGAAATCTCGAGCTTTCTCAGAAATCATGAAGCTGCAAAATTTTGCAAACCAATATAAAATTCTTTTACGATTTACTATAAACTCATTTGTGATTTTCATTTTTCTGACACACACTTGTTTGATTCAGTAGTACTGGGTTCATATTCAATAGCTTGTAGATGTGAAGATTATATTTACCAAACTTTTTACTGAAATCATTAGCTTTCGCAGAAAACATGAAGATGCAAAACGTTGCAGACTAAATGGAACTGTTTGAAAATTTTTCAAAGCAGCATGAAATTGTTTCGAAATTTTGAAATGAAAAATTCTTGTTTTCCAAATTAATCATTTGTGACATTCATTATTGTGACACACATTTGTTTGATTTAGAAGTCCTGCGTGAATATACATTAAATTCTAGATATGAAGGTTATATCTACCAAACAGTTCACTGCAATCTCAAGCTTTCTCAGAAAGATGCAAACTTTTCCAAACTAAATGAAGCTTTTTGAAAGTTTTGAAATAAAAATTCTTGTTTTTGCATTTACAATTTACTCATTTGTTTGTTTTTATATCTAATAGAGAAGTAATTGATTGAAATACATTACCTGATACCTCTGAAGAATATATTTACCAAACATTTCATTGACCTCTGAAGAAGCTGTAACATTTTGGAAACCAGAGTGAAATTGTTTGAAAATTTGGAAATTAATAATTCTTGTTTTCCAATTTATGACATTTCATAAATTCAGATGTCTGATTTAGAAGTCATAGCTTAATATATACTACCTGATAGCTCTGAATAATAGATTTATCAAATATTTCACTGAACTCAAAAGGAAGTTCCTAAGTTTTCCAAACCAGAATGAAATTGAAAATTTTGAAATGAATTTCTTGTTTTTGCACTTGCTATTTACTCATTTCTGACATTTCATTTCCTCGTAAACTTATACCTGATAGCTCTGAATAATATATTCACCAAACATTTCACTGAAATCTCAATCTTTCTGAGAAATCATGAATGAAAGTGTTTGAAAATTTTGAAATGAAAATTATTGTTTACCGATTTATTATTTACACATTTGTGACATTTCATTTTCCCCTTAAACATGTGTCGGAGGCAGAAGTAATTGATTAAAGTATATTACTTGATAGCTCTGAAAAATATATATTTATCATCATTTAAGAGAATTCTCAAAGTTCCCGAAAAAAATGAATTTGGGAAATGTTGCAAACAAGATTGAAACTGTTTGGAATTTTTGAAAAGTTCTTTTTTTTTTTGCATTTACTAGATACACATTTGTGACTTTCATCTTTGAGACACACACTTGTTTGATTTAGAAATCATGAGCTAATATACATCAACTTATAGCTATGAAGGTTATATTTACCAAACATTTTACTGAAATCTGAGAATATGAAGTTGCATATTGTTGCATACAAGAATGAAATAGTTTGAAATTTTGGGAATGGAAATTCTTGCTTTCGCATTTACTATTTACTCATTTGTAACATTTCATTTTCCTCAGAAACATATGTAGGATGAAGAAGTAATTGATTAAAATACATTACCTGATAGCTCTGAATAATATATTTACCAAATATTTCACTGCACTCTGAAGGTACCTCAGAAATCACGAAGTTGCATATTGTTGCAAATCAGAATGATATTGTTTGAAAATTTGAAATATTAGGTTGCCAAGAAAGTTGTTGCGGTTTTTAACCTTTCATATCTCGGCGAAAAGAAATCTTTATTAATCAAAATAAACACCATCAGAATTAACGCACATTTGCCAACGCAAAAGAAGTTTATTTATGCCAGTAACATAAAAATCCTGCGTTATGGCGGAGATGAAGTCGTTGAAGGCGTGTTTGGCATCGTCTTGGTTTTTGAAGTATTCCTCATGCAGGAAGTTGTCGAGATCAGGTGAGAGGTCTGGTGAGTATGGCGGATGAGGCAGAGGTTCTTAGCCCAAATCGTTCGACTTCTGCAGGTTCATTTGTGCGATGTGCGGCCGAGCGTTGTCGTGGAGAAGAATTGGTCCTTTTCTATTGACAAATGCTGGCTGTTGTTAATGTATATATATATCCCTTGAGTTCTAAATAAAACGCCTAATGCAAGCCACAAAAGGACTCAGTATATAGTAAATCGGAAGATTTTAATTTCAAAATTTCCAAACATCTTCACCCTGATTTGCAACTTTTCTCAGGAAATTTCACTGTCCAGTGAAACATTTGGTGAATATATTATTTAGAGCTACCAGGTAATGTATTTTAAAAACTTAGTCCTCCATCCAACATATGTTTATGACGAAAATGAAATGTCACAAATAAGTAATTAGGAAATGTGAAAATAAGAATTTTCATTTCAAAATTTGCAGACAATTTCATAATTTTACAGAAAGATTGAGATTTTAGTGTAATATTTCACTGAAGTGTGAAGTTTTCTCAGAAAACAAAGTTGCAATATGTAGCAAATTAGCATGAACCCCTTTGGAAATTTTGAAATAAAAAATTCTTGTTTTCCGTTTTACTACGTACTAATTTGTGACGCATTATTCTGACACACACGCGGCTGATTTAGAAGTCAAGCGTTAATATATATTAAGTTGTGGATGTGAAAATTATATTAACTATATATTTCACTGAAATCTCACGCTTTCTCAGATCATATGAAGTTGCAAAATATTGCAAACCAGTATGAAATGGTTTGGAAATTTCGAAATTCTTGTTTTCCCATTTAATACTCCTTTCTTACTTTCATTATTCTGACACACTTGTTTGATTTAGAAGTCAAGGGTAGCATAGCTATTCATACACAGGCATCACACAATCTACATTTCACTCTACAAGAGAAGCACTTTGTTACTAACAAAGTTAGTAGCTCTTTGAACTTTGCCCACCCTCTTCTTATTCTATCAACCACCTTTCAGAGTCATTTCAGGGAGTCGATTTTCTGTCAGTGTATCTGCACACTTGCCACACACAAAAACTATTTTCTCTGCTAACCGTTCTGTGATACTGTCCATAGCTTGTACTTGGCACACCATATGGAGTTTCTACCAACACCTTTTCTACATATCCCTGAAGAGATTAGTGATTTAGATGTCTTCCTATTTGTTTGGATTTTGATCTTTGCTAAATTAGTGTTAGACCTTGCTTCCACACCTGAAAATTCTTCTCTTGTTTTAGTAGTGATTTAGCAGTAAGAGTGAGGTGTTCAGCATTAAACTCTCAAGAGCAGTCAGTCTTAAATTTCTGTCATAGCCTGGAAGACTATGATAAACGTGGAGATTGGGAAGACTCTTTAGGTCAAGCCGCTACTTCTCAACACTGAGAGGCCATAGTTCAGGTATTATGGACATGTAATTAGAATGTTTCAGGAAAGAATTGCAAGACTTAGTAAACTTAGTAAAGACAGATTCTTCAAGCTGAGCCAACTGGCAGGAGACCTAGGAGCAGACCAAGAATGAGATAGTTGGATAATATCCCTAGTCTCAGTTGGTCACAACTAGGAATCTAGCCAGAAAGACCCTATAGATGAGGTGCCTGAAAACTCTGCCCTAACAACCTTCCCAGCAATGATGGGCAGAAAAGATGGATAGATATTGAAGAGATTGCAACAACAAACATAAAAGCAAAGCAATTTAATTTCAATTGGTTTTGAATACATTATACAGCCTTTACAGATATTTCTTCCCTTCTGTTTCTATCACAAATCACTGAGTGTAAGCTTACAAATATCACCTCCAATTTCTAATTTATTTAGTTTATCATGAGGAACAGTTGTTAGCACCATGAATTTATGAGTAATAACATTGATTATAAAACAAAATCTAAAACCTATTAGAAATATATGAAAAGTTCACAAGAAGCTCAAATGCCACAAGAGTGGGCTGAGAATTGATCCTTGGTGAACGCCTACTTGTACGCGAAATGCTTTACTATGCTCATTGCCTACTTTTACCTTACTGATAGCATCCCTGTACAGCTCTCACTAACCACTCATCCATCCTTAGCATCCGTATTGACCACCAGATAAGGGAGCAGGGGACCCTGTCAACGGTTTTCTCTATGACAACAAAAGCGAAGTGCAGAGGTTTATTTCTGTTTGTGTGAGGGGAAGTGGGTGTGTGACTGCATCCCATCTCGGCTAACTCTCTTCCTAATTGAGGCTTTCTGTAACTTTCATCATCTGGTCCAGTAATTTGTTACTTCTGTAATTATTTCTGTCTAAAAAGTTGACTGTATAGTGCTGCTACACCAGTTGTTGGGTATGACTCCCTCGTCGACAATCTGATTAACTATATGAGCGACTAGATATATATTTTAAACATTTCAGCAATGATTTCTGATAGGCTGTTTATTCAGATAGCTAAAAAAACAACTAACGCAATATTGTTAGCTATGATATATCATTAATGTAAACAGTCCAGTTTATACTTCAGTGTAGCAGAAAACTTTTAAGCTTTTAGTCATTCAAAAGACTATTGCTTCATCACATCCTGTCATTTACTGGGATTTCAAATTAGTAGAACACACTATTTAGGTATGAAAGTTATTGTTATTCGATCCAAGTTGTGTATTGTCACTCATGTCTTAGCATAGTGGTGGTGTAGCTACGTCTCCATGCAATAATGCTGTTCTTTAATGTCTCTGAGTAGTGGCCCTCTATGGAAAGCTTATACCCAAGAGAATAGGACACCACTGAGAAAATTTTAACTATACTTTAGTTCTAAAATTCTCAAACTATTTTTATTCCATTTTTTGAAGTTATGACTGAACTTTTATTTTTTTATGACTAGTTTTCTATATTTTATTTTCCGGTTCATATACTCTTGTGATTTTACTTTTCATAGTAATCAAGTTACTTATCCAAAATAATTTCTTCAGTTTAAGTGTAAGCTCATCTAACATTGACAACAATTACATTTTTTCTCTGTGGACATACTGTAAATGGTTATTCATTTGACACAATGCTACTCAGTTTACTCAGTGCATTGAAGTCACTATTATCAGCTGCGATTAAAATCCTTTTGTCTAAATGTTTAAAGTTTAATGGCTATATCTATATGAGAGAATAGCTTTTCTCATCTCTAATGATATGAATCAAAATTGATGCTATTTCTGAATAGTGGCACTCTATGGAAAGCTTATACCCAAGAGAATAGGACACCACTGAGAAAATTATAGATGATTGCATGTATATTTAATTCCAGGCATCATGTAAGGCAATGCCACTTGAATAAAGCATTTATGTTTAGAATATGAGTGGGTCTGTTTTACCAAAAGAAATAATAAAGATCAGGAGAAAAAAATAAAACAAAAACACAACTCAGAATCAATAAATTGTTTTATATAGTTTTTGACTTGGTAAAGATTTTTTGGTATACATTTCCCTCATCTTGAATACTATATGCCAGCCTGAAAATGTGTATATTGTTTATGAATACTACAAAGAGTCAGTCCTGTCATTTACAAAATAATAATGCTGTTAGCATTATAACTGTTAGCATTATATTTATGCAAAAGCTTCACTCATTTACTTTGTTTTGCTTTTAAACTTCCTTAACATCTTACAACCTGTTTGTACTTTTGTATACGAAACTTTATTGCTACTGTTGGCATGGAGTCAAAACCTATGATAATCTGCCCTGCTTTTTATTTACAACTTCAGTTTAATGTAACTTTGTATACAGAGAAATAAACCACATTTAATATTTAGTTTTAGTACATTCAGTTTTGATCAAAACAATGTGGATTGTAGTGAAAATACCTGAAAATATTCACGAGATTAAAGCATTGTTTTTGAGCATTAACCATAACTAATCTGTGCACGGAGATATCTCATTGCTAGCTATGTGTGTGAATGCATACATCTAAGAATACATCGAATGGGATACCCAAAAGAACTGGAATTTTGTAATATTTACACGTTTACTCTTTTATCACCTTCAAAATATTCTACATTTGAGGCACGGCATCGGACCAGATGCATTTTCCACTGTTCGAAGTAGTCCTGGAACTCTTGCAAATTGATAACTCCATCATTTTTTTCTTTACCACTTCCACATCTACAAAACGTTTTCCTTTAAGGAAAAATATGTCACAGGGAGCAAAATCGGTTGCATAGGGAAGGTGGATAAATGGGGTCAAAAAGTATCTGACACTCAAGGCGGTGTGCACAGTGGTATTGCAATGATAAAGCCACCATTCTCCACTTTGCCTCAGGTTGGGACGTTTTTCTCTCAAAGCATCTTGTAAATGCTTCCGAATTGCCAAGTAAAATGTCTGACCAGAGGGAATAATTTCTGTGTGGACAATTTCTTTCATCAACCATCCATTGCATTTCACTTGATGTGCTTTTGTGGGGGTCATGGTGACATTGGATGCTTCCACTGGCTTGATTGCTGCTTCATTTCCAGGTTGTAGCTGTAGCATCACCTTTCCTCACTAGTGATGACGTTTGAATAGAGGTCCGGATTTTTCAATTCACGACATGCTTTCACTCGTGACTCCTTTTCATCTTCCTTGAGCAAGTGAGGCACACATTTTTCTGCAACTCTTTTCATCTGCAATTCCTCACTCAAAATTCGTTAGCAGAAGCTCTAGGACACACCACTCATATCAACATGTTCGATAATTGTTTGACGACGGTCCTCCAAGATCAGTTCATGAATTTTGGTTCAGGAGGTTAACGAATGCCATGAACAAGGTTGGTCTTCAAGGGACAAGTGACCATTTGTAAACTTGTGTTTTCTTCATGGCAGCATCCTGGTAAACTATTTGAAGCATGGCAACTATTTTCCTGTTGCTATTTTCCCCAGCAGAAAACAGAATTTCATGGATGCATGCTGTTCCGTTGTTTCAGTTATCGCAAAAATCGATAAACAACGGAGAAGCACTGCAAAACTATGATACTACCACATGACAATACGACTTCAATCACAGCTGCTGGTGAGTAGATTCATGCTTTACGATCGCATCAAGTGGCTTCTTATGGCAACAGCTTGAACTACAACGAGCTTGTCCTACAGAGAATATTTCCAGTTACTTTTGGATACCCTCCCATACATCTAATTATATGTGTGATATAGAGTATGTCTCAAAATTATGGCAACCAACTTTTTCAATTTTGCTATAGCAAAACATTGCTATATTAAGGGTCCGTGTATTGCAATGCTTTTGTAAAGGAAGCACAGTTATGACACTACCACATTTATTTGATATGACCACCTCTGTTTCGAATCACACCTTTAAGTCTTGATGTAAAAGTTTCACATGCGGCACGCAACTTTTCTTGTGGAATCGAAGACCATTCCGAGTGCAGTTTTGCCTTAAAAGTGTCAAGCGAAGCATGAGTGCTCGAGACTCTCATCTCGAAAACAGAAAAGGATAATGGGTTGAGATCGGCTACTTGAGGACCATATATTCTTGCCGATGAATGACAGAATTTTTTCTGAATCCAGTGTCTGTTTGGAGCTGTGGGATAGTGCCGAATCCTATTGGAGGCTCCAAGGTGCCACTTAAAAGGCTTCATGGAAGCAGTTCAGTTTCCAGAATGTCGTTAATGTGTTGCTGGGTGTTTAATACTCGAGGGAATACCTTCAAGTAGCTGTCACAGCCGCTTAAACCATAACTGTCTGTGGAGTTTGACATCGATTTATGAGTGTACCCTCGACGGAGCGAGATACATTCCGAAGTAGGTCATTCTGGTGGTTTACTGTATATTCGATGTAATATTTCTTTTAATCGGTGAACAACAGTTTGGGCAGCATGCCTTCACCAATCTGACACAGGATAGCCTTATAAACTTGAGCTCATAATGGTAAATCCTCTTGTAGGAGTGGGTCTTGAGATCCTCCTCCAACACTCGATACATCGATGTTCAGCTTATTGTTGCTGTGGCAGCCAGTTTTCTGTCAGAACTACGAGGATTTCGCTGTATCTTTTCTCTGGTACTTCTGATAAGCTGAGGGGTCCGCACACTTTTTCAGCCACCTCCAGGTCGATCAGCGGGGGAACGAGTCTTTTGAAATTTCTTGAAAATGTCGTTCGGTTAATTTTAAACCTTTTTGCCCTAGCTTTATTACTTTTGCCTTGCCTCTTTGTGGTGGGTTATGATTGTATTTCGGTCTATAGCCATTGTCTAATTTATAAATATGAATTTATTTATTCTGAAACAAAAAGAAGACACACTAATCTTTTATAATGATGTATAATTATAAGATTATATATGTTTGTAAGCATTTATATAATTATATATGTTATCACATATATTGCTAGTTATTAAAGCCTGAAACTTCGGTTGCCTTAATTTAGCGACACCCTGTACATAGGTTGAGATAAAATCTGAATATAGAATGAATTGGGTGTAGTGTGCAACTGAGAAAACTGTATAAAAAGGAGCAGATGGACTCTGTGGAAAATATAGGCTAAAATAGTGAAGAGTAACCTCAGGAATCTGAACCTTCACGAATTACATTGATGATTGGTGTCTGATCGTACTGATAAAAACGTACACAACGGTGCTAAAATGGAAAATCAAATGCTGAAAATGTAGTACTGAAGGAGTTCGGAACGTACAAATAAACACAGTGTTCAGGTTAAACTTGACAATTTGCATAAAAAGAAACGAAAACACATCTCCAAAAATAAGATTTTAAATGGTCAGATTTTAAATGGTAAGATTTTAAATATCAACTAGATTATGTATAGGTGATAATATTTTAGCAAGCTCTATCATTAATTTTTTTATTGTGTTCTCTCTGTTCACCCCTCTCTCTCTCCTATTAATTGTATCATGCTTCCCATGTATATGGAGATAATACTAGATCTGTCTGGTCCCCTAACTTGACACTCACTTAGCCCTAGTTACCTTCTCTCCTGTTCATTGCATCATGCCACCTCTATAACTTGAATCTTTGTGTACTCTACCACCGTTCATTACAGTCTACCAGCCTCAAACCTGTTCATATAAGACATGCCCACCATCATTCTTTCTGTGCTCCCAACCATTACTCCCTCTTCCCATGCCATTCATTGTTGACTTTTGTTGTACTTTCTTACCATCACCCATCCATATTAACATTCATTATTCATACCCACCATCACCGTTTCTTTCCCAAGCAACCATTCTTTTATCGAGCTTCTTCTTTCACTCGCACATTCCAAAAACCTCTGCTCCTTTATGTCATTATTCTCTCTTCTTTCAATACTGCTTGGTCATGAGACTCTTTTGTCTTGATAAAGATGAAACGACCCTCTAGTTAAAGTGTTATGATAAAATGCACCATGTACAGCCCATCCAAACCATGCCAGTATGAAAAGCATCGATGTAGTGGATGAAAGCTTGAGTAGTGTGATGGTTGGATAAACAGGATTGGAATTTGGTGATCATTGTGTCATGTGTTGTGAGCATGGAATGAATTAAGAAGGCCGTAGGAATGACAAATTACCATCAAAGAGAGGGAATAGTGTAGGTGTTGTGGAAGGACTCCGATCAGTCCCATATGTCTAAATGTGGACTGACTCATTGCTATAAAATAAAGAACTATGAGCAATTCGAGGTAAGCACTTCCGGTTTATTGTTTCTTAATTGAACTCCTGTTTTTTTTTGTGTAACACGTGTTTTTGCCTGTCCTGCAGCGGTGGTGTGCGACGTCATCTCTATTGTTTAATGGAAGAGCATCGTGTTATGAATTACGAAGATTTAAGTTCTTCAGACTTTATATCGTCTGAGGAAGAGATGGTAAAATGTTTACTAAGAATGAACGAGGAAATGGAAACAAAAAATTATGCTGAATCGGCAAAAGGAAAAAGTAAAGACGTGAGTCTGGAAGTATTGAGCAGGTTCAAGGAAATACTTAAAAGGGAGGGGAACGCTGTGAAGGTGTTTCTCGCCAAAGTATTACATGGAAAAAATTAGAGGACGATTATTTACAGGACATACGCCGTGGCAACGAGAAAAATTGAAGTAGTGTCAGAACCCAAGCTGAGATTCGCTGACACCAGTCTGGCAAGGGATTTCCTACCTTGCCAGGGAAGAAAGTATGGATCGGTGGAAGTGCAGTTTCGGGAGATAGCTACCATCAGACTGCACTCGGAAACACAGTTAAAATCGAAGTGCTGCTTCTACCCCCATACATTGGGAGACTTGCTTCCAGGGATAGGGTAGAAGATATACACCCACAAGTGGATGTAGTCTGGCGGGTAGCTGCCATACTGCTAGGAATGGAGAAGAGAGTAATGGTCTTGCAGGCCACTGGAACACCCCAAAGGAACTGGCAAGGGCAGAGTTTAGACATGATAGTACAGGTGGGTCCGGAAGACATTGAAAACACGGTGAAGACTTCCACGGTCGGTGAAGTGGACCTAAGAGTTAGAGTGGAAGGGAGAATATATGAATAACTTACCCTTTTAGGAAACGTTCCGATGTCTATTTTCTTAACTCAACAATCTTCCTCGTAATTACTCAATCTCAAAAGATACGCCGAGTCTGCCACTGCATAGTAAATGTCCTCGTGCTACCCCACTACTCCTGTAACTTCCCCTTTTATTGCTCTCTTACATGTCTATATCTCATTACAAAGTTCTTCCTTTTGTCTATTGTACCATATAAAAATTTATCCCAAGGGCTAGGGTGGGGAAATTTGCGGCTCCAATGTGTTTGTGCTTGTGTTTATGTCAGGTGGGGTATAGAGAGGGTTGGTATCAGTTGCAGTAGAGTGAGTATAGGTGGGAGCGGGTTGGGTGTGGGATAGAGGTCGTCATTTACCACGTGTGCAGTCTTTTTTTTTCCTAGCTATTTCCCAGCCGGTATTTACCTCCACTTCTTCGACGCTGATACTCGTTTGTGTCTGTGGTGCACTTTCAACTTCCTTCAAGTGCTTCTCCTCAGCTTCCACGGGATTGGAGGACCAACTACTTTCTGTTACCTCTCCTTAGACTTCACCGGTGGTGGACAGTCCACTCGAACGTGACGTTTCATACCACATTTATAGCACCGCGGAAGAGATTGTAGAATGCTTACAAAAAATAAACGAGGAAATGGAAACAAAAAAATTATGCTGAATCGATAAAAGGAAAAAGTAAGAGTCTGGAAGTATTGAGCAGGTTCAAGGAAATACTTAAGAGGGCGGGGAACACTGTGAAGGTGTTCCCCGCCAAACTTTTACAAGGAAAAAATTAGAGGACGATTATTTACAGGACATACGCCGTGGCAACTAGAAATATTGAAGTAGTGTTAGAACCCGAGCTGAAAAGGCGCTGAGACCTCTTACTTATTCTAATTCTTATTGTCACTTCGACCGTGATGGTCTCCAACATGTTTTCATTGTCTTCCGTGGCAACCTGTAGTACCATGTCTAAGCTCTGACCTTGCCAGTTCCTGTAGAGTGTTCTGGTGGCCTGCAGAACCACTACCATCTACTCCATGTCTAGCAGTATGGCAGCCACCAGCAAGGCTACATCCACTTCTGGGGTGGGGTATATCTTTCACCCTAAACCTGAATCTCGCCTCCCAAGGTATACGGGAAGAAGCACCACTTCATCAGTTTTTAGCGGAGTTGCTGAGGGCAGTCTGGCGGTAGCTATCTCCCGAATCTGCACCTTCACTATTCCATACTTTCTTCCCCTGGCAAGACTGGTCTCAGCGCCTTTTCAACTTTGGTTCTGAAAGGGCTTCAATTTTTCTCTTTGCCACAGCGTACGTTCTGTAAATAATCGACCTCTCAATTTTTTCTTTTAAAACTTCTTTGGGGGAGAAAACCTTCACTTCGCTTTCCCTTTTAATTATTTGAAACTGCTCAACGCCTTCAGACTCATGTCTTCGGTACTTTCTTTCGCTACCACTGCTTAACACTTCGTCTCTATTTCTTCGTCAATTCTATTCAGACACTTCATGAATTCTTCGTCTGAAGACACAAAGTCTGAAGAATTCAAATCTTCGTAAATTCATAATACAAAGCTTTTCCGTTAAACAGGAGGGTAGACGTCACGTGTTTCACACAAAGACAGTAGTTCAAGTAACAAGCAGACCGGTGACAGTGAACTGCTTTATTTTATTATATTGGCTATGTAAGCTGTACATAGAGGGCACAACATAAGGTGGGGACAAAAACCAAAACGAATGGGAAGGATGAATTGAATATAATGAAAAAATGATATGAAGCCGTTCGGATGGACATCCGAGCGACTTTATTGAACCTGTGAATACAACCTTTTTTCTTTTCAAACCACTAATTTATAATAGCATTATAATACCATTTGTAACAGCTAATTTCCACTTGTTTGGAAAACCTCTATGTTAAATCCCTTTAAAATATAGGATTAACTTACCGTTTTAGGCAATGTGCAGACGTTTATTTTCTTAACTCCCAATAAATATCAATGTCTTCCTCGTAATTCCTTAATCTCCAAACATACTCTGGATCTGCCACTGCATAGTAAATGTCCTCCTGCAACCCCACTACGCCTGTTACATTCACTTTTATTACTCTGTCTCATGTCTCTGTCTCATTACAAAGTTCTTCTTTTTGTCTATCGTATAATATAACAAATTTATGCAAGAGCCAGAGTGGGGAAATTTGGGGCTTGTGTGTGTTTGTGCTTGTGTTTATGTCAGGAGGAGTATGGAGAGAGTGGTTGGAGTAAAGTGGGTATGGGTGGGAGCCGTTTTGTTTTTTGTGTCAACCTTATGCTGTCCCCTCTATGTACAGTTTACATAGCCAATATCATAAAATAAAGCAGTGGGTATTTTTTGTCCCCACCTTCTGCTGTCTCCTCTATGCATGGCTTCCATAACCAATATAAAATAAAAGAATTCAGTGTGACCGGTTTATTATTTGTTAGTTGTACTACTATATTTGTGTTAAACACGTGTTTTTAGCTGCCTTGCAGCGGTGGTGTACGACTTCTTCCATCCTGTTTAATGAGAGAACGACGTGTTATGAATTACGAAGTTTTGAGTTCCTCTTCTTCAGACATTGCGTCGTCTGAGTAATAATTGGCGAAGAGTTTGAATAGAATTGACGAGGAAATGGAGGCGAAGAATCAATCAGAGGCGGTGAAGGAAAAAACCGAACACGTGAGTTCAGCAGTTTCAAAGAAGTAATTAAAAGGGAGGGAACAAAGTGAGTGTGTTATCACCCAAAGAAGTTTTAAAAGAAAAATTTAAGAGAACGATAATTTACAGAATGTACGCGGTGGCAACGAGAAAAATTGAAGTAGTGTCGGATCTTTGTGATTTGACGACCAACACTTGTTTTCTTAACGAAACACTTTCAAACTCGGGACACTGGTAGAATGTGTCATACAAAACAACTTTTTCTTAACAAAAAATTGTACATTGCAAGTTGTTTCATGTTAAAGTTGTCGTATTTCTGTAATTTCGACCAATCACTGACGTCTATTCAGCTGAATACAGTCAACGCTCTTTCGTAAACAATCATTTTTGGCCGGTCATAAACATGTTATTCCCTGTGACATATTTCATCCGATTTAATCGTAATTTATACGCATATATCGTTTATATAATAAATTACGCTGTGCGTATCTGTGTGTGTATATTTTTGCCATAACCTCACTCATAACCCTAACCCTAACCCTAAACTAGAGTTTGATTTGAAGAAGATTTGGCTGCTATTTCTAGGAAACGAAGCACTTGGTGGAGGTGCATTAATAATTGTGGCAGCTCCAATAACAAGTGCAGGCAATATTCAAGTATTTTGATGGCTTTTCCCCCTTTGTTTACGAACAGTCTAGTTAATCGGAAATGTCAGAACTAATGGGGATTAATACTATATACACCGTCACAGTAGTAACTGTATTCAACTGAATAGACGTCAGTGATTAGTTGAAATTATTGAAATAAGACAATTTTTAAAGTGAAATAACTTCGAATACAAAATTTTTTATCTGTTCTATACCACAAAATATACAAGTATACGAAGTTTGAAAGTGTTTCGGTACCAAAAACACTACATAAAAAAATGTTGCCCGTCAAATCATAAAGGTCCGTAGTGTCAGTACCCAAGTTGAAAAGGCGCTGAGACCAAGTGATTTCCTAACTTGCCAGGGGAAAAAAAGTATGGAACGGTGGAGGTGCAGTTTCGGGAGATAGCTACCGCCAGACTGTACTAAAAGAAGAGGAGAAAAACAGCACACGTAATAAATGACGACTCCCATCTTACAGCCATCTGGCTCCCATCCACACTAACTCTAGCCCAAACACTCCCTAAAGACACCAGCTTTCTCCATACTACACCTGACATAAACACAAGCACAAATATGCAGGAGCCACAAGTTTCCCCACTCTGACTCTTGCATAAATTTGTTATATTGTACAATAGACAAAAGGAAGAACTTTGTAATGAGACAGAGACATGGGACAGAGCAATAAAAGTGGATGTAACAAGAACAGTTGGGTTACCCGAGGACTTTTACTATGGAGGGGCAGACCCGGAGTATCTTTTGAGATTGAGGAATTACGAGGAAGACATTGATTTTGATTCGTGGGTTAAGAAAATAGACATCAGCACAATGTCTAAAAGGGTAAACTATTCATATAATTTAAAGGAATTTAACATAGTTGTTTTCCAAAAAGGTGGAAATTAGCTATTTCAGATGGTATTATCAATGTTATAAATTAGTAGATTTAAAGAAAAAAAATTGTATTAACAGGTACAATGAAGTTCCTCAGAGGTGGGGCTGAACGGCTTCATATCATTTTTTCATTATATTCAATTCATCCTTCCTATTCGTTTTTTTTACCCCCACCTTGTGCTGTCCCCTCTATGTAAGTCTTACATAGCCAATATCATAAAATAAAGCAGTTCACTGTGAGCTTCCAGTTTATTGTTTGTTAGTTGAGCTACTGTCTTTCTGTCTTTCTTCTTGTTTAATGGAAGAGCGTCATGACTGCGTTATGAATTGCGAAGGGTTGAGTTCTTCTTCTTCCGACTTTGTGTCTTCTGAGGAAGAATTGGTGAAGTGTCTAAACAGAACTGACGAGGAGATAGAGGCGAAGAATTAAGCAGAGACGGCGAAAGAAAAACCGAAAACGCGAGGCTGACGGAGTTGAGCAGGTTTAAGGAAATGATCAAAACGGAGGGTAACGAAGGTGAAGGTGCTGCCAAAAGAAGAAATTATGGAACGGTGGAGGTAGATACCGCCAGACTGCACTCAGCAACACCTTTAAAAAATGCTGCTTCTACCCGCATTCCTCGGGAGACGTGTATCCAGGGTTACGATAAAAGACATCCCCTTAGATATGGATGTAGCCTGCTGGTGGCTTCCATACTAATAGTGCTGGTGGCTGCCATACTATACATTTGCCACATTTTTCATATTTTCTAACACACAATTAAGAACTAATGTATTGTGTTATCTGATAGATGAGAAAATTATATATACCAAGCATTTCCCTGAAATCAAAACAGTTCTAAGAAAAACAAATGTAACAAAATACTGCAAATAAGCATGAAAAGTAGAGAAAAGTTTGAAATGAAAATTTCTTGTTTTCCAGTTTTCATTTCACACATTAGGTACTTCTCATTTTTGCGACAAACACTTTTCCTTTCAAGAAATAATTGGTTAATATACGTTAGATGGTTGATGAGAAGATTATATTTACCAAACATTTCACTGACATCACAACCTTTCTCAGAGAACACAAAATCACAAAATATTGCAAATAAACATGAAATTCTTACATAATTATGAAATGACAATTTCAGGCATTGCAGTTAACTACTTTCACATTTGTCACATTTTGTCACACATTTGCCACATTTTTCATATTTTCTAACACACAGTTAAGAATTAATGTGTGGTGTTATTTGATACATGAGAAAATAATATATACCAAATCTTTGCCTGAAATCACAACATTTCTAGCAAAAACAAACGTCACAAAATATTGCAAATAAGCATGAAAAGTAGAGAAAAGTTTAAAAGGAAAATTTCTTGTTTCCCAATTTCCATTTCACACATTAGATACTTACACTTTTGCCACAAACACTTTTCATTTTGAAATCTAATGGGTTAATATACGTCAGATGATTGATGAGAAGATTATATTTACCAAACATTTCACTGAAATCACAACATTTCTCAGAGAACACAAAATTACAAAATATTCCAAATAATCATGAAATTGTTACTTAATTTTCAAATGGCAATTTCTGGTATTCCAGTTAACTAGTTTCACATTTGTCACATTTTGTCACACATTTGCGACATTTTCATATGTTCTAACACACATTTAAGAACTAATGCGTGGTGTTATCTGATACATGAGAAAATTATATATACCAAATCTTTGCCTGAAATCACAACATTTCTAGCAAAAAAAAAACGTCACAAAATATTGCAAATAAGCATGAAAAGTAGAGAAAAGTTTAAAAGGAAAATTTCTTGTTTTCCAGTTTCCATTTCACACATTAGATACTTACACTTTTGCCACAAACACTTTTCATTTTGAGAACTATTTGGTTAATATGCGTTAGATGATTGATGAATAGATTATATTTTACAAACTTTTCTCTGAAATCAGGAGCTTTCTGAGGAAAGTGAAAATTACAAAATATTGCAAATAATCGTAAAATTCTTACATAATTTTCAAATGACAATTTCTGATATTCCAGTTCACAATATTTAAATTTGTCAAAATTGTCACATTTGTCAAACATTTGCCACATTTTTCATATTTTGTAACACACAGTTAAGAATTAATTTGTTGTGTTATCTGATAGACGAGGTAATTGAATTTACCAAATATTTCCATGAAATCACAACATTTTAAAGAAAAAAACGTCCCAAAATACTGCAAATAAGTATGAAATGAAGAGAAAAGTTTAAAATGAAACTTTCTTGTTTTTCAGTTGTCTTTTCACACATTAGATACTTTTCAATTTTGCGACAAACACATTTCGTTTCGAGATTTAATTGGTTAATATACGTCAGATGATTGATGAGAACATTATATTTATGAAACATTTCACTGAAATCACAACCTTTCTCAAAAAACACAAAGTCACAAAATATTGCAAATAAGCATGAACTGAAAATTGGTTAATATACGTTAGATGATTGCTGAGAAGATTATATTTATCAAACATCTCACTGAAATCACAACCTTTCTCAGGAAACAGAAAGTCACAAAATATTGCAAATAAGCATGAAAAGAAGAGAAAATTTTTAAATGAAAATTTCTTGTTTTTTAGATGTCTTTTCACACATTAGATACTCTTCATTTTTGCGGCAAACACTTTTCTTTTCGAGATTTAATTGGTTAATATATGTTAGATGATGGATGAGAAGATTATATTTATCAAACATTTCACTGAAATCACACACTGTCTGAGAGTACACAACGTCACAAAATATTGCAAATAAGCATGAAAAGAAGAGAAAATATTAAAATGAAAATGTCTTGTTTTCAATCGTCTTTTCACACTTTAGATACTTTTCATTTTTGCGACAAATACAATAAGCATGAAAAGAAGAGAAAATTTTAAAATGAAAATGTCTTGTTTTCAATCGTCTTTTCACACATTTGATACTTTTCGTTTTTGTTTACAAAATGATTGTGAGTTCGCGGTCCCATACCTGGATGACATATTGATTAAAAGTGAATCAAGGGACCAGCATAGTGAACATATAGACGAGGTTTTCAAACGAATATGTGATTATGGATTTAAAGTAAGGGATGATAAATTTGAACTTTTTTTTACTAAAATAATGTACTTAGAACAAGTGATCGATGAAAACGGACGAAAACCAGACCCTTCTAGGATCGACGCGATAAAAAATGCCTGCTCCCACTAACAAAACAACACTACAAGTATTTTTAGGTTTGGTAAGTTATTACCAGTTGTACATACTTAAAATGTATGAGCTAAGAGCTCCGTTGAACAAATTTCTAAAGAAGGACTCGAAATGGAATTGGACAAACAAATGTCAGAAATCATTCGAGGAACTAAAAAAGCGGTTAACTTCAGAGTTATCATCAACTCATTTCAACCCAAAATTGAAAATAATTGTGGCATCGGACGCCAGTGAATATGGCATAAATTTAATGATGGTAAAATCAAAGCTATTGCACATGCATCGAGAGTTCTGTTATCAGCGGAAAGAAACTACAGCCAGATTGAAAAAGAGGCGTTATCATTAATCTTCGCAGTTAAAAAATTCCATAAATTCTTACATGGGAGGAAGTTTACACTGCAAGATGATCACCGACCGTTATTGTCTATTTTCGGTTCGAAAAAGGGTATCCTCACGCACTCAGAAAACTACTTACAGCGCTGGGAACTACTCTGTTGAACTACGATTTTCAGATGAAGTTTTTGCCATCAATGAAAATGGGACACGCAGACGGGTTGTCTAGGCTGATTCCAAAATATGAGGAACCTTTTGAAGACACGGTGATTGCAGCGTTAAAACTGGAAAAGGAACTGAAGAACATTTTGTGCAATGTAGTGCGTGATTTGCCGATAATGCTGGAAGAAATTAAATTGAAATCGGAAAATGATAGGTTTATAAGATTAAAAATATGTTGTGTAACACAAAAAATAGGTTCAAAGTACAATTCAGTATGTGATGAGGTACTATTATACGCGCAAAGAGTGGTAATATCTGAAGTACTGCAAAACAGAGTATTAAAAGATTTTTATGTTGGACATCCGGGGATTGTCCGGATGAAGAGCCTTATGAGAAGTTACGTTTATTGGCCAAATATGGACAAGCAAATTGAGAGACTGGTACAACAGTGTAGGAGATGCGCGATGGCAGCAAGGGCCCCTCCAGTGCAGATACAGCCTTAGCCAAAAACAGACCCGGCATGGTCTAGACTACATGTGGATTTCGCAGGACCATTAAATGGCTCCTATTATATCATTGTAGTGGATAGCTATTCCAAATGGCCTGAAGTGTGTAAATGTTCAAGGCTAACCACAAGTGTGACGATTGACTTCTTGGAAGAACTGTTCGCTCGGTATGGAGTGCCAGATGCGATCATGTCAGAAAATGGGACACAATTCACAGTGAAGGAGTTCAAAACATTTTGCAAGTCGGTTCAGATGAAGCATGTGTTAATTCCTCCATACCACCCAAGGTCAAATGGGTTAGCGGAAAGATTCGTCTACACATTCAAGAGAGCTTTAAGGAAGACCAGACGGGAAACCTTTGAAGATACAAATATGACAAAGTTTTTGCAGGTGTATAGAATAACATCGAATCCAAATGCAGAGTCGGGTAGGTCAGCCGAAGATTTGATGTTTTCCAGAAAAATTCGTTCTATTTTTGACAAATGGTTGCCGAGTAGAAAACAGAAAATAGAAAATTCGGGAAGAAAAACGATAATCCGAAGGTGCTAGATAGCAGTAGCGTTGAGACATAACGTTACACGATTGATGAGCAGATTATATTTATCAAAGAGTTCACTATAATCACAACGTTTCTCACAAAACACAAAGTCACATAATATTGCTAATAGCCATGAGAAAAAGAGAAAATTTGAAAATGAAAATTTTATATTTTCCAGTTGTCGTTTGACACGTTAAGATACTGAACATTTTTGCGAAAAACAGTTTTCATTTTGAAATCTAATGGGTTAAAATACGTTAGATAATTCATGAGAAGATAATATTTATCAAAGAGTTCACTCAAAGCACAACCTTTCTCGCAAATCCAAAGTCACAAAATATTGCAAAAAAGGATGTAAAATGAGAAAATTTGAAAATGAAAAATTCAGGTTTTCCAGTTGTCTTTTCACACATTAAAATACTTTACATTTTTATGGAGAAAAACGTTTCATTTTGAAATCTAATGGGTTAATATACGTAAGATGTTTGATGAGAAGATTATATTTATCAAAGAGTTCACAGAAATCAAGACGTTTGTTACAATATCAAAAACATTGCAAATAAGCATGACAAAAGAGAAAATTTGTAAACGAAAATTTCATGTTTCCAGTTGTCTTTTCACACATTAAGGTACTTTTCATTTTTGCGACAACCACTTTTTAATTTGAAATCTAATGTGTTAATATACGTTAGATGATTGATGATTAGATAATATTTAACAAAACGAGTTCACTGAAATCAAAAAGTTTCTCACAAAACACGTCACAAAAATTGCAAATAACCATGAAGAAAAGTGAAAATTTCAAAATTAATATTTCATATTTTCCAGTTGACATTTCAGACATTCAGATACTTTTCATTTTTGCGACAAACACTTTCAAATTTGAAATATAATGGATTAATATACATTAGATGATTGATGAGAAGATTATATTTATCAAAGAGTTCACAGAAATCAAGACGTTTGTCACAAAATACAATGTCAGAAATATTGCAAATAAGCATGACAAAAGAGAAAATTTGAAAATGAAAATTTCATGTTTTTCAGTTGTTTTTCACACATTAAGGTACTTTTCATTTTTGCGACAAACACTTTTTAATTTGAAATCTAATGGGTTAATATACGTTAGATGATTGATGAGAAGATAATATTTAACAAAACGAGTTCACTAAAATCACAACGTTTCTCACAAAATACCGTCACAAATATTGCAAATAAGCATGAAAAAAACAGAAAATTTCAAAATGAAAATTTCACGTTTTCCAGTTGTTTTTTCAGACATTCAGATACTTTTCACTTTTGTGACAAATATTTTTCAATTTGAAATCTAATGTGTTAATATATGTTACATGTTTGATGTGAAGATTATATATATCAATGATTTCACTGAAATCAAAATGTTTCTCACAAGATACAATGTCAAAAATATTGCAAATAAGCATGACAAAAGAGAAAATGTGAAAATGAAAATTTCATGTTTTCCAGTTGTCTTTTCACACAATAAGATACTTTTCATTTTTGCGACAAACACTTTTTAATTTGAAATCTAATGGGTCAATATACGTTAGATAATTAATGAGAGGATAATATTTAACAAATCGTGTTCACTAAAATCACAACGTTTCTCACAAAACACAGTCACAAATATTGCAAATAAGCATGAAAAATAGAGAATATTTCAAAATGAATATTTCATATTTTCCAGTTGTTTTTTCAGACATTCAGATACTTTTCACTTTTGTGGCAAATGTTTTTCAATTTGTAATGTAATGGGTTAATATTCGTTAGATGATTGACGAGAAGATTATAATTATCAAAGAGTTCACTAAAATCAAAATGTTTCACACAAAATAGAATGTCAAAAACATTGCAAATAAGCATGACAAAAGAGAAAATTTGTAAACGAAAATTTCATGTTTCCAGTTGTCTTTTCACACGTTAAGATACTTTTCATTTTTGCGACAAAAACTTTTCATTTTGAAATCTAATGCGTTAATATGTTACATGTTTGATGCGAAGATTATATTTATCAATGATTTCACTGAAATCAAAACGTTTGTCACAAAATACAATATCAAAATCATTGCAAAAGAGAAAATTTGAAAATGAAAATTTCATGCATCCAGTTGTCTTTTGACACATTAACATGCGTTTCACTTTTGTGACAAACAAATTTCAGTTTGAAATTGAATGGGTTTAATATACGGTAGATGATTGACAAGAAGATTATATTTATCAAAGAGTTCACTGAAATCAAAACGTTTCTCACAAAACACAATATCAAAAACATTGCGAATAAGCATGACAAAAGAGAAAATTTGAAAATGAAAATTTCATGTTTTCCAGTTGTCTTTTCACACATTAAGGTACTTTTCATTTTTGCGACAAACACTTTTTAATTTGAAATCTAATGGGTTAATATACGTTAGATGATTGATGAGAAGATAATATTTAACAAAACGAGTTCAATAAAATCACAACGTTTCTCACAAAATACCGTCACAAATATTGCAAATAAGCATGAAAAAAACAGAAAATTTCAAAATGAAAATTTCACGTTTTCCAGTTGTTTTTTCAGACATTCAGATACTTTTCACTTTTGTGACAAATATTTTTCAATTTGAAATCTAATGTGTTAATATATGTTACATGTTTGATGTGAAGATTATATATATCAATGATTTCACTGAAATCAAAATGTTTCTCACAAGATACAATGTCAAAAATATTGCAAATAAGCATGACAAAAGAGAAAATGTGAAAATGAAAATTTCATGTTTTCCAGTTGTCTTTTCACACAATAAGATACTTTTCATTTTTGCGACAAACACTTTTTAATTTGAAATCTAATGGGTCAATATACGTTAGATAATTAATGAGAGGATAATATTTAACAAATCGTGTTCACTAAAATCACAACGTTTCTCACAAAACACAGTCACAAATATTGCAAATAAGCATGAAAAATAGAGAATATTTCAAAATTAATATTTCATATTTTCCAGTTGTCATTTCAAACATTCAAATACTTTTCACGTTTGTGGCAAATATTTTTCAATTTGTAATGTAATGGGTTAATATTCGTTAGATGATTGACGAGAAGATTATAATTATCAAAGAGTTCACTAAAATCAAAATGTTTCACACAAAATACAATGTCAAAAACATTGCAAATAAGCATGACAAAAGAGAAAATTTGTAAACGAAAATTTCATGTTTCCAGTTGTCTTTTCACACGTTAAGATACTTTTCATTTTTGCGACAAAAACTTTTCATTTTGAAATCTAATGCGTTAATATGTTACATGTTTGATGTGAAGATTATATTTATCAATGATTTCACTGAAATCAAAACGTTTGTCACAAAATACAATATCAAAAGCATTGCAAAAGAGAAAATTTGAAAATGAAAATTTCATGCATCCAGTTGTCTTTTGACACATTAACATGCGTTTCACTTTTGTGACAAACAAATTTCAGTTTGAAATTGAATGGGTTTAATATACGGTAGATGATTGACGAGAAGATTATATTTATCAAAGAGTTCACTGAAATCAAAACGTTTCTCACAAAACGCAATATCAAAAACATTGCGAATAAGCATTGCAAAAGAGAAAATTTGAAAATGAAAATTTCATGCATCCAGTTGTCTTTTGACACATTAAGATACTTTTCAGTTTGAAATTGAATGGGTTTAATATACGGTAGATGATTGACTAGAACATTATATTTATCAGAGTTCACTGAAATCAAAATGTTTCTCACAAAAATCAATGTCAAAAACATTGAAAATAAGCATGACAAAAGAGAAAATTTGAAAATGAAAATTTCATGTTTTCCAGTTGTCTTTTCACACAATAAGATACTTTTCATTTTTGCGACAAACACTTTTTATTTTGAAATCTAATGGGTCAATATACGTTAGATAATTAATGAGAGGATAATATTTAACAAAACGAGTTCACTAAAATCACAACGTTTCTCACAAAACACAGTCACAAATATTGCAAATAAGCATGAAAAATAGAGAAAATTTTAAAATTAATATTTCATATTTTCCAGTTGTCATTTCAGACATTCAGATACTTTTCACTTTTGTGACAAATATTTTTCAATTTGTAATGTAATGGGTTAATATACATAGATGATTGACGAGAAGATTATAAGTATCAAAGAGTTCACTAAAATCAAAATGTTTCACACAAAATACAATGTCAAAAATATTGCAAATAAGCATGATTAAAGAGAAAATTTGAAAATCTCATGTTTTCCAATTTTTTCTCAAATATTAAGATACTTTTCCTTTCTGCGGCAAGCACCTTTTATTTTGAATTGAAATGGGTTAATATACGTTAGATGATTGTTGTGCAGATTATATTTATCAAAGTGTTCACTAAAATCAAAATGTTTCTCACAAAAGACAATGTCAAAAACATTGCAAATAATCATGACAAAAGAGAAAATTTGAAAATGAAAATTTCATGTTTTCAGTTGTCTTTCCACACATTAAGATACGTTTCATTTTTGCGACAAACAAATTTCAGTTTGAAATGTAATAGGTTAATATACGTTAGATGATTGATGAGAAGATAATATTTATCAAAATGAGTTCACTGAAATCACAAAGTTGCTCACAAAACACAGTCACAAATATTGCAAATAAGCATGAAAAAAAGAAAAAATTTGAAAATGAAAATTTCACGTTTCCAGTTGTTTTTTTCACACAATAAGATACTTTTCATTTTTGCGTCAAACATACTTTATTTTGAAATCCAATTGGTTACTATACGTTAGGCGATTGATGATTAGATAATATTTAACCAAACGAGTTCACTGAAATCAGAATATTTCTCAGAAAATACAACGTCACAAATATTGCAAATAAGCATGAAAAAAAGAGAAAATTTCAAAATGAATATTTCATATTTTGCAGTTGACATTTCAGACATTCAGATACTTTTCATTTTTGCGGCAAATACTTTTCAATTTGAAATCTAATGGGTTAATATTCGTTAGATGATTGACGAGAAGATTATATTTATCAAAGAGTTCACTGAAATCAAAATGTTTCACACAAAATACAATGTCAAAAACATTGAAAATAAGCATGACAAAAGAGAAAATTTGAAAATGAAAATTTCATGCATCCAGTTGTCTTTTCATACATTAAGGTACTTTTCATTTTTGCGACAAACACTTTTTACTTTGAAATCTAATGGGTTAATATAAGTTATATGATTGATGATTAGATAATATTTAACAAAACGAGTTCACTAAAATCAAAAAGTTTCTCCCAAAACACGTCACAAAAATTGCAAATAAGCATGATAAAAAGAGAAAATTTGTAAATGAATATTTCATATATTCCAGTTGTCATTTCACACATTCAGATACTTTTCATTTTTGCGACAAACACTTTTTACTTTCGAATCTAATGGGTTAATATATGTTACATGATTGATGTGAAGATCATTTCCTCGTGGTGGGTATTACGATCGCTACTTATATTCTTTACTCGGTGTTTTAGGCACTGAGCAATTCCTCTCTTTACACTGTATGGATGGTGGGAATTGAAGTTAAGGTATCGTCCAGTGAAGGTTGGCTTGCGATATACGGATGTCCTGAATCCATACTCGGTGCGTGTTATTAATACGTCCAGGAATGCCAGCTGATTGTTCTGTTCCTTTTCCATGATGAACTGTATGGATGGATTTATTGAGTTCACATGATCTAGCAGCATTTTGACATCTTGCTGGTGGGGCCAGAGAATAAAGGTGTCATCAACGTATCGCAGCCATAGGGTTGGTTTTAGTGGTGTTGATCCTAAAGCCAAATTCTCGAAGTATTCCATGTATATATTGGCTATTATCGGTGATAATGGCGAACCCATAGCTAAACCATCTTCTTGTCGATATATATCAGTGTCCATACTGAAGTAGGTAGTTTCTACACACAAAGTCAACATTTCCATCAAGTTTGTTATTGGTATACTAGTGCGTTCTTTTAGATGGGTGTCTGTCACTAGTTTTTCTTGAATCACCGATAGTGCTTCACCAGTTGGGACTTTGGTGAATAGACTTATCACATCTAGACTCACCATCTGGCTGGATTCAATGGGGGTATCCTTGATCAATTCTGTGAAGTGGATGGAATTCTTCACGTATGATGTTGACTTTCCTGCTAATGGACTGATTATATCCACCGATAATAGCCAATATATACATGGAATACTTCGAGAATTTGGCTTTAGGATCAACACCACTAAAATCAACCCTATGGCTGCGATACGTTGATGACACTTTTATTCTCTGGCCCCACCAGCAAGATGTCCAAATGCTGCTAGATCATGTGAACTCAATAAATCCATTCATACAGTTCACCATGGAAAAGGAACAGAACAATCAGCTGGCATTCCTGGACGTATTAATAACACGCACCGAGTATGGATTCAGGACATCCGTATATCGCAAGCCAACCTTCACTGGACGATACCTTAACTTCAATTCCCACCATCCATAGAGTGTAAAGAGAGGAATTGCTCAGTGCCTAAAACACCGAGCAAAGAATATAAGTAGCGATCGTGATACCCACCACGAGGAAATGATCAAGCTCAGTAACAATCTATTAAGAAACAACTACCCCACGAACATATCTACTCCAATTATGAAGAAAAGAGAGGATGAAACCAATAAAATGTCTACAGTCTGTCTACCCTATGTGAAAGGCCTCTCCGAAAAGATACAAAAGATATGCGGCACATATGACATCAGGGCAGTATTCAAGAGCAATACAACACTTCGCAAATATCTCCTTCGGGTAAAACCACCAACAGAAGAGAATATGACCAAAAACTGCGTGTACTCCATCCCATGCAGCTGTGGTAGGTTATACAAAGGCGAAATATGCTGTCCCCTCAAAATAAGGGTAGAAGAACATCGCAAAGCTGTGACACGAGGAGATATCGATAAATCGGGTATAGCTGATCATATATGGAAAAATGGAAACCACCTCCCCCTGTGGGATGAAGTTAAAATAATAGACAGGGAACAACACTGGAAAATACGAAAACTAAAAGAAGCAGCACATATGCTAGGACACAACAACCTCCTAAGCAGACCGAGTGCAGATATGAATAGCATATGGGAACCGGTATTGAGGAAGGATAGAAAAATAGATTTATAAGCCTTAAAATTCACCCCATAATTGCCCACGGGCATATGGCGTAGTGGTTAAGAGCGCGGGCTACTAACCCCAAGGTTCCGACTTCGATTCACGGCAGCGACCTGATTAATAATAATATAATAATAATAATAATAATAGTAACATCGATAGGAATGAGAACCCAGGTTCGAAATTTCTCCAAGACACCTGACGAAGGCTGGAGGGTATATCAGCCGAAACTTTGTGTTAACAACAAACAAGATGAGGACGAATATCCGTCAAATGTAAATAATGTAAATAATTCCTCATCTCTTAAATATAGAACTGTAATGCTTTTCAACTTGAAATGTAATGGGTTAATTAATATTCGTTAGATGATTGACGAGAAGATTATATTTATCAAAGTGTTCACTGAAATCAAAATGTTTCACACAAAATACAATGTCAAAAACATTGCAAATAAGCATGACAAAAGAGAAAATTTGTAAATGAAAGTTTCATGTTTCCAGTTGTCTTTTCACACATTCAGATACTTTTCAATTTTGCGACAAAAACGTTTCATTTTGAAATATAATGCGTTGATATATGCTACATATATGATGTGAAGATTATGTTTATCAAAGATTTCACTGAAATCAAAATGTTTAACACAAAATACAATGTCAAAAACATTGCAAATAAGCATGACAAAAGAGAAAATTTGAAAATGAAAATTTCATGTTTCCAGTTGTCTTTTCACACATTAAGGTACTTTTCATTTTTGCGACAAACACTTTTTATTTTAAAATCTAATGGATTAATATACGTTAGATGATTGATGATTAGATAACATTTAACAAAACGAGTTCACTAAAATCAAAAAGTTTCTCAAAAAACACGTCACAAAAATTGCAAATAAGCATGATAAAAAGAGAAAATTTCAAAATGAATATTTCATATTTTCCAGTTGTCATTTCACACATGCAGATACTTTTCATTTTTGCGACAAACACTTTTCAATTTAAAATCTAATGGGTTAATATACGATAGAGGATTGACTAGAACATTATATTTATCAAAGAGTTCACTTAAATCAAAATATTCCCCACAAAAATCAATGTCAAAAACATTGCAAATAAGCATGTCACAGACAAAATTTGAAAATGAAAATTTCATGTCTTCCAGTTTTCTTTTCACACATTAAGGTATTTTTAATTTTGCGACAATCACTTTTTACTTTGAAATCTAATGGGTTAATATATGTTACGTGATTGATCTGAAGATTATATTTATCAAAGATTTTACTGAAAATTTCATGTTTTCCAGTCTTTTCTTAAATATTAAGATACTTTTCATTTCTGCGACAAACACTTTTTATTTTAAATACAAATAGGTCAATATACGTTAGATGATTGATGTGCAGATTATCAAAACACAAAGTCACAAAGTCTTGCAAATTAGCATGAAATGCAATAGAAAACTTGAAAATGAAAATTTCACGTTTTCCAGATTTCTTTTCACATATTCAGATACTTTTCATTTTTGCGACAAGCATCTTTTATTTTGAAATCTAACGGGTTAATATACGTTAGGTGATTGATGATTAGATAATATTTAACAAAACGAGTTCACAGAAATCACAACGTTTCTCACAAAACACAGTCACAAATATTGCACATTAGTATGAAAAACAGAAAATTTCAAAATGGATATTTCATATTTTCCAGTTGTCACACATTAAGATGTTTTTCATTTTTGCGACAAAAGCTTTTCATTTTGAAATCTAATGGGTTAATATATGTTACATGATTGATGTGAAGATTATATTTATCAAAGATTGCACTGTACTCAAAACGTTTCCCACAAAATACAATGTTAAAAATATTGCAAATAAGCATGACAAAAGAGAAAATTTGAAAATGAAAATTTCCTGTTTTCCAGTTGTCATTTCACTCATTAAGTTGCTTTTCATTTTTGCGACAAACAAATTTCTTTTTCAAATCTAATGGTTTAATGTAAGTTTGATGAATGATGTGAAGATTATATTAATCAAAGTGTTCACTGAAATCACAACGTTTCTCACGAAACACAAAGTCATTAAAATATTGCAAATAAGCATGAAAAAAAGAGAAATTATGAAAATGAAAATGTCATGTTTTCAAGTTTTTCTTAAATATTAAGATAGTCTTCATTTCTGCGACAAACACATTTTATTTTAAATACAAATAGGTTAATATACGTTAGATGATTGATGTGCAGATTATATTTATCAATATGTTCACTGAAATCAAAACGTTTCTCACAAAACACAATGTCGAAAATATTGCAAAAAATCATGACAAAAGAGAAAATTTGAAAATGAAAATTTCATGTTTTCCAGTTGTCTTTTGACACATTAAGATGCGTTTCATTTTTGTGACAAACAAATTTCAGTTTGAAATGTAATAGGTTAATATACGTTTGATGAATGATGAGAATATTATATTTATCAATGATTTCACTGAAATCAGCACATGTCTAACAAAACACAAATTCACAAAGTATTGCAAATTAGCATGAAAAAAAAAATGAGAAAATTTGAAAATGAAAATTTCATGTTTTCCATTTGTCTTTCAGAGAAAATTTGAAAATGAAAATTTCATGTTTTCCATTTGTCTTTCAGATACTTTTCATTTTTGCAACAAACACATTTCATTTTGAAATCTAATGGGATAATATACGCTAGATTATTGATGAGAACATTATATTTATCACAAAGTTCACTGAAATCACAAGATTTCTCACAAACTACAAATTCACAAAATATTGCACATAAGCATGACAAAGGAGAAAATTTGAAAATGAAAATTCCATGTCTTCCAGTTGTCTTTTCAAACATTAAACTACTTATCATTTTTGCGACAAAGATTTTTTATTTTGAAATGTAATGGGTTAATATATGTTAGATGACTGATGACAAGATAGTATTTATCAAAACGAGTTGAATGAAATCACAACGTTTCTCACAAAACACAATCACAAATATTGCAAATAAGCATGAAAAAAAGAGAAAATTTGAAAATGAATATTTCATATTTTCCACTTGTCGTTTCACACATTCAGATACTTTTTATTTCTGCGACAAACACATTTCATTTTGAAATCTAATGGGTTATTATACGTTAGATTATTGATGAGAAGATTATATTTATCACAGAGTTCACTGAAATCACAAGATTTCTCACAAATTACAAATTCACAAAATATTGCACATAAGCATGACAAATGAGAAAATTTGAAAATGAAAATTCCATGTCTTCCAGTTGTCTTTTCAAACATTAAGCTACTTATCATTTTTGCGACAAACATTTTTTATTTTGAAATGTAATGGGTTAATATATGTTAGATGACTGATGACAAGATAGTATTTATCAAAACGAGTTCAATGAAATCACGACGTTTCTCACAAAACACAGTTACAAATATTGCAAATAGGCATGAAAAAAAGAGAAAATTTGAAAATGAATATTTCATATTTTCCAACATTTTTGCAACAAACACATTTCATTTTGAAATCTAATGGGATAATATACGCTAGATTATTGATGAGAAGATTATATTTATCACAGAGTTCACTGAAATCACAAGATTTCTCAGAAAACACAAATTCACAAAATATTGCACATAAGCATGAATATTTCATATTTTCCAGTTGTTTTTTCAAACATTCAGATATTTTCATTTTTGCAACAAACACTTCATTTTGAAATCTTATGTGTTAATATACGGTAAAAGATTGAGTAGATTATATTTATCAAAGGCTTCACTGAAATCAAAATGCTTCTCACAAAACAGAAAGTCACAATTATTGTAAATAAGCATGACAAAGGCGAAAATTTGAAAATGAAAATTTCATGTTTTCCAGTTGTCTTTTCAAACATTAAGATACTTTTCATTTTTTGCGACAAACATTTTTATTTTGAAATGTAATGGGTTAATACATTTTATTTATCAACGAGTTCATCGAAGTCACAACCGTTTTCAGAATACACAAACTCACAAAATTTGACAAATAACCATGAAAAAAACAAAACTTGAAAGTGCTTATTTCGTGATTTCCAGTCGATTTTAGACACTTTTAGGTAGTTTTCATTTTTGCAAAACCTCTATTGATTTCATTGTCTAGATGGTTAATATAGGCTAGATGGTTGTTGAAAACATTGTATTTATCATACAGTTCATCGAAGTCACAACCGTTTTCAGAAAACACAAACTCGCAAAATTTTGCAAATAACCATGAAAAACAAACAAAACTTGAAATTGCTTATTTCGGGATTTCCAGTCGATTTTAGACACTTTAGGTAGTTTTCATTTTTGGAAAAATATTATTGATTTTGAAGTCTAGATGATTAATATAAGCTATATGGTTGTTGAAAATATTATATTTATCAAAGAGTTCATCGATGTCACAACCGTTTTCAGAAAAAAAAACCCCACAAAATTTTGCAAAAACCATGAAAAACCAACAAAAGTTGAAAAGGTTTATTTCGTGATTTCCAGTCGATTTTGAAGTCTAGATGATTAATATAAGCTATATGGTTGTTGAAAATATTATATTTATCAAAGAGTACATAGAAGTCACAAACGTTTTCAGAATACACAAACTCACAAAATCTTACAAATAACAATGAAGAACCAACAAAACTTGAAAATGCTTATTTCGTGATTACCAGACGATTTTAGACACTTTTAGGTAGTTTCATTTTTGCAAAACCACTATTGATTTTGAAGTCTCGATGGTTAATATAAGCTATCTAGCTTATTTATCAAAGCGTTCATCGAAGTCACAACCGTTTTCAGAAAACACAAACTCACAAAATTTTGCAAATAACCATGAAAAAGCAACAAAATTTGAAAATGCTTATTTCGTGATTTCCAGTCAATTTTAGACACTTTTAGGTAGTTTTCAATTTTGCAAAATCACTATTGATTTTGAAGTCTAGATGGTTAATATAGGCTAGATGGTTCTTGAAAACATTATATTTATCAAAAGTTCATCGAAGTCACAACCGTTTTCAGAAAACACAAGCTCACAATATTTTGCAAATAACCATGAAAAACCAACAAAACTTGGAAATGCTTATTTCGTGATTTCCGGTCGATTTTAGACACTTTTAGGTAGTTTTCATTTTTGGAAAAATATTATTGATTTTGAAGTCTACATGATTAATATAAGCTATATGGTTGTTGAAAATATTATATTTATCAAAGAGTACATCGAAGTCACAAACGTATTCAGAATACACAAACTCACAAAATTTTGCAAATAACCATGAAGAACCAACAAAACTTGAAAATGCTTATTTCGTGATTTCCAGTCGATTTTAGACACTTTTAGGTAGTTTCAATTTTGCAAAACCACTATTGATTTTGAAGTCTAGATGGTTAAAATAGGCTAGATGGTTGTTGAAAACATTGTATTTACCATACAGTTCATCGACGTCACAACCGTTTTCAGAAACCACAGATTAACAAAATCTTACAAATAACCATGAAAAACCAATAAAACTTGAAAATGCTTATTTCGTGATTACCAGACGATTTTAGACACTTTTAGGTAGTTTTCATTTTTGGAAAAATATTATTGATTTTGAAGTTTAGATGGTTAATATAGGCTAGATGGTTCTTGAAAACATTATATTTACCAGACGAATTTGATTTTGAAGTCTATATGATTAATATAAGCTATATGGTTGTTGAAAATATTATATTTATCAAAGAGTACATCGAAGTCACAAACGTTTTCAGAATACACAAACTCACAAAATCTTACAAATAACCATGAAGAAACAACAAAACTTGAAAATGCTTATTTCGTGATTACCAGACGATTTTAGACACTTTTAGGTAGACTTCAAAATCAATAATATTTTTCCAAAACTGAAAACTACCTAAAAGTGTCTAAAATCGTCTGGTAATCACGAAATAAGCATTTTCAAGTTTTGTTGCTTTTTCATGACGCATTAAGGTAGTTTTCATTTTTGCAAAACCACTATTCGTTTTGAAGTCTAGATGATAAATATAAGCTAGATGGTTGTTGAAAACATTGTATTTATCATACAGTTCATCGAAGTCACAACCGTTTTCAGAAAACACAAAGTCACAAAATTTTGCAAATAACCATGAAAAAGCAACAAAACTTGAAAATGCTTATTTCGTGATTTCCGGTCGATTTTAGACACTCTTAGGTAGTTTTCAATTTTGCAGAACCACTAGTCGTTTTGAAGTCTAGATCGTTAATATAAGCTAGAGGGGTGTTGAAAACATTATATTTATCAAAGCGTTCATCGAAGTCCCAACCCTTTTCAGAATACACAAACTCACAAAATTTGGCAAATAACAATGAAAAAGCAACAAAACTTGAAAATGCTTATTTCGTGATTACCAGAAGATTTTAGACACTTTTAGGTAGTTTTCATTTTTGGAAAAATATTATTGATTTTGAAGTCTACATGATTAATATAAGCTATATGGTTGTTGAAAATATTATATTTATCAAAGAGTTCATCGATGTCACAACCGTTTTCAGAAAAAAAAAAACTCACAAAATTTTGCAAAAACCATGAAAATCCAACAAAAGTTGAAAAGGTTTATCTCGTGATTTCCAGTCGATTTTGAAGTCTAGATGATTAATATAAGCTATATGGTTGTTGAAAATATTATATTTATCAAAGAGTACATCGAAGTCACAAACGTTTTCAGACGATTTTAGAAACTTTTAGGTAGTTTTCATTTTTGGAAAAATATTATTGATTTTGAAGTCTAGATGGTTAATATAGGCTAGATGGTTCTTGAAAACATTATATTTACCAGACGATTTTGATTTTGAAGTCTACATGATTAATATAAGCTATATGGTTGTTGAAAATATTATATTTATCAAAGAGTACATAGAAGTCACAAACGTTTTCAGAATACACAAACTCACAAAATCTTACAAATAACCATGAAGAACCAACAAAACTTGAAAATGCTTATTTCGTGATTACCAGACGATTTTAGACACTTTTAGGTAGTTTCATTTTTGCAAAACCACTATTGATTTTGAAGTCTCGATGGTTAATATAAGCTATCTAGCTTATTTATCAAAGCGTTCATCGAAGTCACAATCGTTTACAGAAAACACAAACTCACAAAATTTTGCAAATAACCATGAAAAAGCAACAAAACTTGAAAATGTTTATTTCGTGATTTCCAGTCGATTTTAGACACTTTTAGGTAGTTTTCAATTTTGCAGAACCACTAGTCGTTTTGAAGTCTAGATCGTTAATATAAGCTAGAGGGGTGTTGAAAACATTATATTTATCAAGGCGTTCATCGAAGTCCCAACCGTTTTCAGAATACACAAACTCACAAAATTTTGCAAATAACCATGAAGAACCAACAAAACTTGAAAATGCTTATTTCGGTATTTCCAGTCTATTTTAGATCCTTTTAGGTACTTTTGAATTTTGCAAAACCACTATTCATTTTGAAGTCTGGATGGTTAATATAGGCTAGATGGCTGTTGAAAACATTGTATTTATCATACAGTTCATCGACGTCACAACCGTTTTCAGAAACCACAGACTCACAAAATCTTAGAAATAACCATGAAAAAGCAACGAAACTTGAAAATGCTTATTTCGTGATTACCAGACGATTTTAGACACTTTTAGGTAGTTTTCATTTTTGGAAAAATATTATTCATTTTAAAGTCTACATGATTAATATAAGCTATATGGTTGTTGAAAATATTATATTTATCAAAGAGTACTTCGAAGTCACAGACGTTTTCAGAATACACAAACTCACAAAATTTTGTAAATAATCATGAAGAACCAACAAAACTTGAAAATGCTTATTTCGTGATTACCAGACGATTTTAGACACTTTTAGGTAGTTTTCATTTTTGGAAAAATATTATTGATTTTAAAGTCTATATGGTTGTTGAAAATATTATATTTATCAAAGATTACTTCGAAGTCACAGACGTTT
>NC_142946.1:28930636-28933136 GCF_046866305.1 Octopus bimaculoides
AACACCGCTCATTATTTGTGTTCTCACAGAGGTGGCTCCATTAGCCACTACTGCCTGACTTCTATCTTTCAGAAAGTCATGTAACCACTCTCCAAGTTTTCCAGCTATGCCAAGATCACGCAGTTTGTGGCATATCACACCATGATCCACTTTGTCAAAAGCTTTTGCAAAATCAAGGTATATTACGTCCACATTTGAGTTGTTGAGTAACTGCCTCAACACCCCAGTCGTAATGTTGTAAGAGCTGGGTCAGGCAGCTCCTACCTGGTCGAAAGCCATGTTGGGTATCACTCAGCAATTTATTTTCTTCAAGGAAAGCGATCAGTTTTCCTCTGATTATCCTTTCCATGACTTTGCTGATGTGTGAAGTCAGAGAGATAGGCCTATAGTTTTTGGCATCTGCTCTGCTTCCCCCTTTATGGATTGGGCATATTATTCCCTCCTTCAGCTTGTTTGGCAGTCTTCCGTTTGCGAGAAAGCTCTGGAAGAGGATCTGGAGGGGTTTTGCCAGGGCATGCTTACACGATTTAAGGAGGATTGCTGGGAAACCATCAGGGCCAGCAGTTGAGTTTGTGTCCACTTCATGTATAGCTAGTAGTACATCTTCTTCGCTAATGTTGATGTATTCCATCGTAACTGCCTCACTGGTTATAGGGGAGGTAGCAAAGAAGTCCACTGGTTTGTTCACTTGTCTGTGCTCCAATGGAGTGGTGAAGACACTTTTGAATTGCTCATTCAGTACCTCACTGATCCTAGTTGGACTGTCTGTGAGGGAGCCATCCTTTTCGAAGAGGGGTCCAATCTTACAGCGTACTGAGGCTGTTTCTTTTGCGTAATGAAAGAAGGCCTTTGGGTTTGACTTAATGTTTTTTATAACCCAGGCTTCTTTGTCTGCTCTCTCCTTCACATAGGATTGTTGCAGCCTTTTTTCGATCTCCATCAGTGTCGTTTTTAGGCGGGACCTTTGGCCATTCTTGGGATGCTGGTTGAGTCGATTTGCAACTTTTGTCCGTCGTCTCATGAGGATCTTCCTCTCCCTTGGAATCTTGTTCCTATTTGTTTTGGCCTTGTGCTCTGGGACATATTTCTGGCTTATGGCTTGCACAATAGACATGAAACATTCTAGTTTCATGTCAATGTCTGGTGTGGAGAGACATTTTGGCCAATCCTCTCTGAGGATCTCTTTCTGAATCGATTTCCAGTCCGCTTTGTGGAAGTTCAGATTGGAGAGATTTTGGGTGCTTCCTTTAGGCTGTATGTCTCTGGTTTCTTTTGGCCCAAACATAGACAGCTCTATTATGTTGTGATCCGAAACTAATGTCGGCGTCACTTTCACATCATGAATGATGTCCGTATTGTTCGTGAAGCAGAGATCTAGAATGTTATTCGCTCTAGTTGGTCTGAGAACAGTTTGCTCCATGAATAGGGCATTGGTGAGGTTGAGCAGGCATTCCACCTGTGCTTGCTTGCGATAAGTCATTCCTGAGAGTATGAGACCTTCGGGCCATTTGACGTTGGGGAAGTTGAAATCACCCATAAGAAATATGGTCACATGGTGTTCCAGTTTCATGAGGATTTCTTTAATTCTAGCGAGGCAATCTTCAAATTTGCCTATGTGGTTTGGAGCATCCGGTGGGCAATATGCATTGCATATGACTATATTATGTTGTCTTATGTATATAACTAGGGTGTCGCATACCGAATTTGAGTATGACAGTAAGACCTGGGGTGTGAGGTCGTCACGGATGTATACAGCAACTCCACCATGGCTCCTTTCCCTTCTGTCTGTTCGCAGTATGACATACTTTGGTACGTGTACTTCTGCATCCTCTATATCAGGGCTGAGGTGAGTTTCCATGAGTGCTATGCATAGGGCTTGATTGCATGCAGCAAGGTCTCTCAGGAAAGAAATTTTGCTTTTATTATTATTATGCAACAGGCCCCCAATATTTAGTAAAAATATTGGCGTGATGTCTGTGCAGGCGTTAGGGGAGGCCATCCCATGTCTGTTGGCTGTGGTGGTGTTGCGCAGTGGGGGGCAAGGTTCCTCGTCTGTGCTTGGCGTAGCCACGTCAGCTGCTGCATAATCTTTTGCGCCATGCACAAAAAAGACTCTTGCTCAGCTGCTGCGTTGCGTTAAGATTTCTGAAGAGCGCACGTCCTTGAATTTTCTCCTTGGGGACATCTGTCGTCTTTCTTCAGGGAAGTTTTTATCCTTTAAACCTTTGTAGTTTTGGCAGGGTGTCGGGTGGGCAAACCGGCAGTTTTTGCCGTCTTCCCCATGCCAACATTTGCCTTGCAGGTAAAATTTGCAAGTTTTTGGGTGCCTTCCAAATTTCTTCTTTCCTTTGGTGTCTTGGATGGCATTGGATCCACCTTGCGATTTTCTACTTTTTGTTCTTCCTTTTCTTGTGGGTACTATTTTCCACTGGTTATCTATTGGGGTGAGGGCTCCTTTCCTTTGTAGGACCACTGGCACAGAGGGGCTTCTATTTGCTGC
>NC_142946.1:28938136-28955636 GCF_046866305.1 Octopus bimaculoides
GAGATGTTTTGACGAATCTCGACAACGATCTGTACATACTTTTCTTAGGGGATTTGAATCTCCCTCATGTAAAATGGCCAGATAGTTGTCCCCTTTCAAGTATATCACTTCAAAATCGGAAGCATGCAGAGTCTTTGCTTGACTTCACTGACACACTCTTTATGGAGCAGATGGTGCATCACCCCACAAGGGGAAAGAATATGTTGGACCTATGTTTCACAAACAGCTTGGCATGAAATTGCCACCGACTCTTTTTTTGGACCATAATTTAATAGAACTAGTGATGTATGGACTACAAAAGACCATGGACATACAAAATACTAGAAACGCTCATCTCATCTCTAGCCTGAATTTCCACAAAGCTGACTGGATGGGCATTGAGAAAGAGGTCCTGAAATGTAACTGTTCCACCATCCTCTCTGGGGAAAACATCGACATGAAAGTACAGAACTTCATGGCAACCATATATGATATCTGCAGTAAGTTTATCCTAAAGAGAACACCAAGTCAACAGGTGAAGAAAAATATAATACCCAGGGATAGGAGGATACTAATGAGACGAAGAGCAAAAATCTCAAACCGTCTAAATGGACATCTAAAAGTTTTCAAACGACTCCACCTCGAATGCACCTTGCTTCAGATATATATATATGTATATGTAGAACGACCGTGCGAACCAAAGGAGAAATGGTGACGAATGGAAAACAGGCTCCTTTTTTAACGCGTCACACGGTCGACACAAAATATAATGATATATGTTATAATACTATACTGGCTGTTAATTTTGTGGTGAACAATTCACACAACAGGGTTGAGAAGAGAAGCTGCAGTTGCTTGTGTACGTGGAGAAATCATGTTGACGTTGGCGACGATGCTGGTAGTATGTAGTTGAACGATGTTGTTGATGTCGCTGGAACTGGCTGGCTGTGTTACGTGTGTGGTCAACGACCAGATCTGTGAGGATCTGTAGCTGCGACAAATTGGCGCGTATCTAGCAGGCTACTTATAGGAAAATAGAGGCTCCAGAAAGCATCAGAAAAACACTCTCTCACGTGACCTTATTAGTGGCTACGGTTGGTCGGTTTGCGTCCTGGCGCGAACGGACTGGAGGCAAATGCTGCAAAAATAAAAGTCAGTCAGGTGATGACACAGCAAGGCGGGAAAGAGTTGTTTCCTGCTACGTTCGCATTTGTAAATATATAACCGTGAGAGAGGTGGTTTCACTACATATATATATATATGTATATATATATACGACGAGCTTCTTTCAGTTTCCATCTACTAAATCCACTCACAAGGCTTTGGTTGGCCAGCTGCTGTAGCAGTAGACACTTTACCAAGGTGTCATGTACTGGGGCTGAACCTAGAACTATGTGGTTGGGAAGCAGGATTCTTAACACACAGCCACGCCTGCACATATATATATATATATATATATAATATATAAGATATATATATATATATATATATAGTCAATCCAAACATGAACATGCTAGAAAAAACAACAACGTGAGGACATGGAATAAGTACAGTGTTATTCAACGCTCAGGAAAGGAAAGAAAAGTAAGAGGATTTCATGTTTTGAGCAGAGCTCTTTATCAGAAATATAGGAAAAGTCCAAAGAAAGGAAGACAAAGAAAGAAAATCGCCAACAATGCACATATGGTCACATATGTATATGTATATATATAATATATAAGATATGTATGTATATATAGGCGCAGGAGTGGCTGTGTGGAAAGTAGTTTGTTTACTAACCACATGGTTCCGGGTTCATTCCCACTGTGTGGCACTTTGGGCAAGTGTCTTCTACTATAGCCTTGGGCCAACCAAAGCCTTGTGAGTGGATTTGGTAGATGGAAACTGAAAGAAGCCCGTCCTATATATGTATATATATATGTGTATATGTTTGTGTCTGTGTTTGTCCCCCCAACATCGCTTGACAACTGATGCTGGTGTGTTTACGTCCCCGTAATTTAGCGGTTCGGCAAAAGAGACTGATAGAATAAGTACTAGGCTTCCAAAGAAAGTCCTGTGGTCAATTTGCTCAACTAAAAGGCAGTGCTCCAGCATGGCCGCAGTCAAATGACTGAAACAAGTAAAAGACAGTATATATTATATAATATATAGAGAGAGAGAGACACATGCACTGTAAATAATGATCTCACACAAGTTCATTTACTCATTTCACAAATGCATACACACAAATATCTATGTGAGCAGATTTACAATATCATACATACACTTCCATGCATAGAAACACCATATATTTCTCCATCACTTTGTAATGGTACTCGTGATTGTGGTGAAAGCAATTGTGGTAATGGTGTTAGTTATGATGGTATTGGTTGTGGTGTTGGTAGTTGTGATGTTGGTGAGTATCATGAAAGGGTCTGTGGCAGTGGTGGATGTGATGGTGACATGAGTTGGGATGGTGTTTGTAACAATGATGATGGTGGTGATAATGGCTGTAATGGCGTTGTTGTTGGTTGTGATGCTGGTAATGATTGTGATGATGGTGGTGGTGATGAGGAAAGTGGTTTTACTGTACATTTGGCCCCCACAATACAGTGATGGTGGTGGTGATGTGTTTTTGCACTGATGTCAGCCAAATTCCTCTCTATATGTCTTACTTCAGCCAACTCCAGTCTCAAAAAATTTGCTGATGTTGAACCAACAGTGTTGTCAAGGTTTCAGGTTTTGCTAATGACAGCTATTTTCACTGTCCCTTCTCTTTCTGTTTTTCTCTCTCTCCCTGCCTTCTATCATACGCACACACACACACACACACACACACACACACACACACACATATATACGCACATCTAAGCAGGCACATAATTCTATGTTCACAAGTACTGCCAGACACATATGCACACACACACAACACACATGTGTATATTTTGTAAAACACATTATACATTAATTACATGTATATTTATTTATATTTGTGTGTACATATAGAATTTAGATGCACACACATGGTCATATGGCACAGGAGTGACTGTGTGGTAAGAAGCTTGCTTCCCAACCACATGGCTCCGGGTTCAGTAGTACCTTGGGCAAGTGTTTTCTACTATAGCCTTAGACCGACTAAAGCCTTGTGAGTGGATTTGGTAGACAGAAACTGAATGAAGCCCATCGTATATATATGTGTGTGTGTGTGTGTGTGTGTATGTATGTATATGTGTCTGTTTGCCACCCATTGATTCTATATACAGGATTCTATATACAGGAACTTATAAATCATTCTCCAATGGAACCATGCCAATCTATGAGACACAGAATCCCTTGACTTTGCAAAATAAAATCATCTTATACCCAGCAGACAATTAGAACCCCCAAGGTCAATACAAAGGCTACACCTCACCATCACTAAAGAACACATCTTGTACATAGTAAGCAAAAACTGACCTCTTTCTTCAGCATCAGGGGAAAAAATACTCCAGACTTCATCAACTACGTGCTTTTGACAAAGCTCAGCTGAGATGTAAAATGGAGCATAGCTCCCACATCAGAGGCACACAAACCTATCCTAGACTGTAGCCAAAGACCACTCTACTGATTTGAATTATGCTGCACACAAATGTACTGTATCTTCTACTGCTGCTACTGTACTAGACTCTACTCTGAAGAATTAGCTTATCTGATATTGCTTTCACTCAGATATTGCTGACTGACACATCTCTCTTCTTCTTCTTCTTAGCCATGTTGTGTCCCAACCACCTTCTGTTAAGCCTTGCACTAACTATTACACCCAGTCTTTCCTTTCTAAAATTTCCACTCTCTGGAATTTCCTTAGTACAGATTTTTCTTGCAGCCATCGACTTAGACCAGTTCAAGCAGTCCATTAACCACTATAATTTCATCAGTTTCAGAGGAAAGGAGAAAAGCCACCTACATAAGCCCTTCCTTCAGATTAAGCTAATGAAACCAATAAAACTCAGTGTTGATAGTGATGGTAGTAGTTGCGAGTATTGTGGTGATGGTGGTTATGGTACAGGGATGTTAATGCTGAATTATGATGTGTACAGAAACTAAATTAGTAAGTTGATATTGAATACATAGAGAGGTGGGAGGTGTGTAAATTGGGTGTGTTAAAGTGAGAGGGTGAAGGGAATGATGTGAGGTTAGAAAATATATTCTATCAAAGAAAGGGAGTTGAAAAAAACAAGCTGAAGTTGGAGGTGGAGATAGTTTATTGATCAGAAATCACTATAGTGATAAATGTACTGATACTACTGCTCTCTACAATTACGCTATCACTACAACTATAGTAGCACTCCACTGATACTACCACTACCACTAAATGCTACTGTCACACAGCTGGGTACATGACTGCTCGTATATACCACCCCTTTTCATATGAAGCTGGTCTTAATTACCATTTGGTAATTATGAATGAGGACCTCCATTTTACCCATAATAGCATGAAGAAATAAAGGAATAAATATTTAGGTGTGTGTGTGTGCGTGTTAATGCATGCACTATTATACAATTAAACCAATTCTTACTACTTGCTATAGTTCTGCCTCTAAGCAACTTATCCCTCTGTGGACAGAAGTTATGTTTTCTTTCCCTGGTGAAAGTTTAAGACCAGAAGCTGGTCCGAGTGGTACTTTTTCTGTCTTCAAAGAGATAAAACACCCTGTAACCACTTTATTTTGTATAATGAGGCCAAGATTGTACATTTATTGAAACAGTGTATCTATATTATGTAGGTATAGTAATCTTTGGGTCTCCTTTTATGGATGCTGGTAGGAGAGAAGAAGCTTACGTCTTACAGCTGACTTCCATTGCTGAAGTAAATTTCGCAGCAGTTGATAATTTATTATCATCATATTCATCATCATTTTAGGTCTGTTGTCCATGCTGGCATGCGTTGGATGGTTTGACCAGGGCTGGAAAGCTGCACCTGACTCCAGTCTGATTATCACAACACTTCAAATCCTAGCTTCAACTCTGCTAAAACCTCTTGATGTAATGCTGGGAAATATTTTAAGGCCTTATCTTTATTCTGCCTGCCATACTACTCTCATTCTGCTATCATTTTTACACACACACACACACACACACACTCTCCCTCTCTCTCTCTCCCTCACACACACATGCACATACATACATACTTGGTAACCCTCAAATGGTGTATGTGATGGTGGGGAGGGCATTTAATTTCAAACACTTTAAGAAACCTTGAGTTTTAACTCAACACAAAGATTACTGCTAGCTCAGCAGTAAATAAGGGAGCCACTAAGAACTGATTTTAGTTTGGCAACCACTTGTACTGTCATAACTATCACCACCATCATCACCACAACTGTTGAGATATTGTTGCTATGACTGATATTAATGTCATCACTGCTCCCATCAGTGTTAGTTGGAAGCTTTATAAAATTGTTTTCAGCAGCAGTAGTAAATCTATGCTGTTGTAAGTTAGCTAGGTTTGCAGTACAACTTATAACCACTTCTTTCCACCCTCTCATCACATCTGTGAATGCCAGCATCCAAAGATCTAACCACATAATTTCTTCTCATATTTTTCTTCCTTCTCCAGACACACTATTGGTTATTTTTCTATCCCACCTCTTCTAGTGAAGGATATGCATTTGCATTCATACAAGTTGATCTAGCTGAAATGTTGCTCTAATTGCCATATCACTGGTCATCTGTCATTGTCAGCTAGGTGTTCAAGGTCCCATTTCCCACTACTGTGGAACTAAATACAAACTTAGAATGCAAAAATCTGGATCTCCCACTCTCAGTCCCTCTGATCCACCACTCTAGTATATTATTTATCCACCCTGTATGGATAAAAAGTAAAGTTGACCTCGGTGTATTTGTAACAGGACACAGACAGTTTGAATAAACTCTGTAATACTTTCTGTCCAATGCTCCAAAAATTCTGCCAGTTTGCAAACTATGCTGTCAACACATGACACATTTTAACAAAAGTCAACTGTTACATATAATGTGTATATATGATATGTGTATGTATGTAAACGTGTATAAACAATTTTGCATATCTGTAGTGTCAATATTACACATATACATGTGCATGTGTGTATGTGTAGAAGGAAGAGAGAGAGAAAGATACTGGGTAACTCACCTGCCTCTTTAATGATCTGAACTACTAAGTAGTCTAGTCATGCTCACACATACTCATAAAGAAGCATATACACAAATACATATACACATACACTATCTAGACAGGAAGAATTGCGTGTAGAACTTACACAAACACACATATCCAAGCAGGCACATAAGTCTATGCTCACAAGTACTGCCACACACACACACACACACACACACATGCAGTGCCTGAATAAAGTGTGTGTGTATACATACATGTGTTTACATATGACCACACACACACATGCACACATATTGTCTAGCTGGGCAAAATTGTGTGTGTGCATGCACACATGCTGACTAGGCAGGGAAATACTTAAGACTAAGCCTGGCAGCAGCTTAAAAATGAAGGGATGGGGTATGGTGGGCAGGTTGTGTGAAAGGGGAAAGTAGAATTATGGTGGAAGTGTTGGTGTATGGGAGTGTGTGAGTGGAGAGAAAAAGAGAGAGAGAGAGAGTTGTCACCACACCCATCAGGATTTCCCTGAATCGGCACCTTTTTCCTTGCCTTCCTTCCTATTCTCATCTCATCTTTCCTAAATTAATTCTTTTTATTCCCACTCCTCCACTAACACAGGCATGCACTCACACATACCCATACATACATAATGTATATTATATATGTATGGGTATGTGTGTGTGTTTATATCTATATGTAATACATATACACATTCTTTCAGATATATAGATATGTATGAATATGTGTGTTTCAGCTCAGAGTTTGCTTAAATTTTTAATCTTTTCCTCATTACTATGCACAATTTGTCTTAACTTCGTCACCAAGTCAAAAGACGTCCTGCTTGCATACATATGTACATATGTACATATGTACATACATACATACATACATACATACATGTGTGTGTGTATTGTTTCGTTTGGTATCTTCCCACCACCACCACCAGAATTTGTCTTTACTATTCAGTCTACAAGTCATTTTTTTTCTGTTATTGTTTTTATCCCAAATTTTTATGTCCTTATTTGTTTGTAATGTCCACTCATTTATAATCCAACAACTCAACATTGCTTACACTGCCAAATTGAACAATATTGTTGTTAGTTGTCAAAATAGTGATGATATTTGGTTGACAGTTGATGGAGAGTAGAGTGTGTTTATATTCATCTGTTTTATTTCTCCTGTAAATTTTTTGTCATCCTTCTGTTATCTTTTACGTCATATGTCTGCTTCTTGCAGAGCTTGACCTTTTCTTGTACCTATAATTTCTCTTTCCCTAGCATGAGATCTTAAATGACTTTTAAGCCCTGAAAGGCATTTGAGGAGCTGATCATAAATTCTGCAGCAAGGTTTCATTTCAGTATTGGCTCCTTTTTCTGTTTGTTTATTATGAATTTTCAAGTGACCTTGCAGATTTTTTGACAAACTTGGCAATGAAATTGATCATCCGAAATGAAATTTAATAGTTCATGTGTGCCTTACATGCATGGGTATGCTGGTGTAATCTCATACTAGTGTAAGATGCATACTTTTGTATATAAGGAGCATTTAAAGAAAGAATGAAAAACTCTTGCAATGCTATTGATATAATTTCCTTTTTACAAACTTTTCTCTTCATTTCAGCATGCTTAACTCTGTCAAGCTCAAAATCTTTAACACCTCACCAAATTGTAGCACTTCATACTTCTTTCCCTGCTGCAAGTGACTCGAGACTTTTGTGACATAATTAAGACATTTCAAATTTGATTTTAAAGAGTCTTTATATCTTTTCTTCAGCTTGCTATTTTTTCTCTTTCCTAACATAAGCTCACCATAAAGTATTTGTTTAGGAATATGCTCATCATCCATACAGATGAGCTGGCCTGGCCATCATATTGCTTCCTAATAAGTGTGTGACCTTATTTTTGTCATGACACCATCTCTTGAAGGCTACCAACCAAGGCTGCAGAGATTCTCCTGTCTTTGTGGTAAACCTAACCCCGCAAAGACTGACTTTCAATACTAATAAAATACTATTTGAATGTCTCTCAACTCTTCTAAATTCATCCACCCTTTGACAGATTTTGTTCTCCATTCTGCAGGGTATCCAAGTGAGTGTGCTCTTTTGGGATGCTGGTTTAGTTGATGATGGATGGACTTTCATGGGTGTTTTCCTGTTATCTTCAATTACATCATTGTGTCTTCTTGCCTCCTCTCTTAGTGGTGATGAAGAACTGAATATACCAGACTTGGAGTGATGAAATGCAAGAGTGAGTCAAAGTAAAAAACAAAAATGGAGGGTTTAATAGTGCAAACTGACTGATGTAAGAGAAATGATGGAGGGTTTGATGAGGAAGCCTGTTACTTTAGCAAAATAGCTCAAAAGAGAGAAGAAATAGGCAAAAGAACCAAATAACTACATCATCATCATCCACATTAGAAGTAAATATGTGGAGAGAATTAAAAAAATTGTCAATCTTATTATTATTAGCATGCCGGGCAAAATGCTTAGTGGCATTTTGTCCATCTTTACATTCTGAGCTCACATTCTGCTGAGGCTGACTTTGCCTTTCATTCTTTCTGAGTCAATGAAATAAGTAACTGCTGAGCACTAAGTTCAATCAAATCAACTTACCCTCTCCCTCAAAATTACCAGCTTTCTGCCAAAATTTGAAACCATTATTATTATTATTATTATTATTATTATTATTAAGGTGAAGAGCAGACAGAATTGTTTGCACACTAAGCAAAATGCTTAGTGGCATTTTGTCCATTCTTACATTCTGAGTTCAAATTCTGCTGAGGTTGACTTTATCTTTCATCCTTTTGAGGTCGATTAAATAAGTACCAGTGGAACACTGGAATCAATGTAATTGACTAGCCCCCTTCCCCAAATTTCAGGCCTTGTGCCTATAATAAAAAGGATTATTATTATTATTAAGGCAATGAGCTGACAGAATTGATAGTACACTTGGCAAAATGCTTACATTTTGAGTTCAAATTCTGCTGAGGTTGACTCTGCCTTTCATTCCTTTTGGGGTCGAAAAAGTACGTACCAGTAGAACACTGGGGTCAATGTAATTGACTTATCCCTCCCCCAAAATTGCTGGCCTCGTGCAAAAATTTGAAACCTTCATTATTATTATTGTTCGTATACCTCAACAGATTAGACTGCTGGAAAAGAAAAGAATCCTAACATTGGGCTACAACAAGTAACCTTAGATGCCAAGAACCCTCTTATTGGGTTACAGCAAATAACCTTAGATGCCAACAACCTTCTTAAGTATCCTAGTTGTCCCTAATAACACTGTTTTCTGCAGCTGTACTACACTGGGTTTTTTGCCTATTTCCTCTATCCATCTGTTCAGATGTTTAGGGATAGTTCTCAATGCAGTCAAGTAGTAAGGTCTATACAATCAACAAAACCCACCTCTTAACATCACTGGCTTTAAGCCTAAATCAGAAACTATCAAGGCAGCAAGCTGGCAAAATTGTTAGAGCATCAGAAAATACCTTGTGCTATTTAATCTGGCTTATTGCATTCTGAGTTCAAATCTGCCAAGCTTAGCATGTACTATTCAGTCTTTTGAAATCAATATATCAAATACCAGTCAAATACTGAGATCAATGGTATCAACTTTCCTCTTCCCCTTGAAACTTTTGACCTTGTGTGGAAATCAAAAACATTATTATTATTAAAAGCATGGGACAAAATGCATTGCAATATTTGTTCTAGTTCTTTGTGTTCTCAGATCAAATCCTGCTGAGGTCCTCTTTGCCTTCCATCCTTCTGAGGATCAATAAAATAAAGTACTAATCAAATTCTGGAGTTGATGGTATCAACTAACTCCCTTCCCTCATAATTGTTGACCTTCTGCCTAAATATGATATCATTATAAGGTGTTATTTTAAATGTAGGAACAAAGCAGTAAATAAAGGGGGTGCAGGACAGCTGGTTAAAGGCATCCAGTACAAATTTTATGAATCTCAGGGAGATAAAAGACAAAACTGATTCTGTCAAAATTTGAACTTAGGCACAATATCATCATCATCGTTTAATGTCCATCTTCCATGCAGGCATGAGCAGAACAGTTGACAGAAGTTGGCCAGGTAGAAGACTACCCCAGGCTATTGTGTCTGTTTTGACAGGGTTTTTACAGTTGGATGTCCTTCCTAACACCAGCCACTCCACATTGTGGACTGGATGCTTTTTACACGGCACCAGTAGGGTCACCAAGTAACTTGTAAGACAAGGAATTTTGAGAGGGGAGGGGACATTGGAGGAAGTGATCTTGTGTCTGATGATGAAAGGTTAGAGTGTGACGGAGAGACAGGGAGGCAGAAACAGATGTCTTGCAATAGAGGAGGTATATGGTTGCCTGGCCAGAGAGAAGAGGAAGAGAGAGAGATGTGGGGGAGAGAGGTACAAGAAAGGGGACAGAAACAGGTGTGCTGATGTAAAGGAGATACTTGGTTACCTAGCCAGGAGGAAAAGCAAGTACCTAGCCAGGAGGAAAAGCAAGAGGAGAGAGAGAGAGTGATCAAGAATGAGGGCAGAAACTGGTGTGCTGCTGTAGAGAAGATACATGGCTACCTAGCCAGAGGGAAGAGTGAGGAAAAGAGAGTAAGAGTGGAAAGCAGCAAAAGTGAAATAGAGAGCAGGAGAAAGATGGTGGTGAAGTGCCAGGGAATACTCACAAGTAACAAGGATGGCGGTCATAATATACTTGGCCAGCTATTGCCAAGAAGGGACAAGTAGAGAGTGGAGATCACAGTGACTGGTGAAAATCTGGGTATAAAGATGGGGTGGAGGAAAGCAGTGATACAGTGAGCAGGGAAGAGGAGTGGGAGACAATCAAAGTGTATGAAGAGGAAATGTGAGGAAGAGAAAGATGCAGTTTAGAAGAAGAGATGTAGTTTGGTTTCTTGGGGTAGAAGTTTATTGTTACTTGTAGATAACTGTATATATGTATGTATTGTATATATGACAGTGCAAGTATGTGAGTGTATATATTTATGTATATATCTCTATATGTATGCCTGCATATGTTTGAGTCAATTAAAATTTCTATATCAATACAAAGATATTGTCCAGCCTATCTTTTGTGTAACAATACAAATTATATAAAGATAAAAATGCCTGACAATTGAGAGAAATATAAAACTATTAAATTGGTAAATAGAAAGTGTTTATTCAGACTCAGAATAAAATAATATTGAAATGACTGTTACATGTAATATACTCTTTTCAGACTGTGGCTATGTCACCACTAAACCTGTTGGAAGTAGCTGCTAAATCTGCCTCAGACAACTTCCCATTGACTTAAAACAACAAAAGACTTCTTGGATAATGTTCTGAATATAGTTTGAATAGCAGACAGCATGGTCATGCTTGCTTGGGGCTGAATGACAACTTAATACAACCATTTGTCTATATATGCACATGTACATATACAATTATAAACGCCCATATCCATGCCAACATACATTAACTGTATATGTATGTATTGTATGAATATAGTGTGTATATGACAGTGCAAGTATGTGTGTGTATATATTTGTGTATATATCTATATATGTATACCTGTGTATGTTTGTTCGAATTAAAATTTCTACATCAATACAAGGATATTGTCCAGCCTACCTTTTGTGTAACAATACAGAAAGTAACTCAAAGTAAGAAATAAAGTTGGTAGCTTTGGTAGTGATGATGTTAGATTCCTTGACAGAGACATTGGTGAATGAATAAAGATGCAAAATGAGATGGGGGAGATAGGTGAAACTAGTGAAATCAATGAAGAAAATAGAGGGAGCAAGATGAGGATTCTGAGTGACTATGAGAATGTTAGTTAAGGTAAGCATGCAAGAGAAAGTGAATGAAAGTGATATGGAGATTTAAACTTAAAGTGAAAAGGGGGAAGGAAGAATATCAAAAATGTAGCAAAGTTTATTATACCATTGCATTTTAATTATCCTATGCTCTTATTTCCTCTCTCTCTCTCTTCCCTCCCTCCTTTTCATTCTTTGTTTATTTGAAGTGTATCTTAGTATATGAAATAATAGCATGTTTAGTTGAAAGTATTATCTCACTTCATGAATGGAAAAATATTAAGGTCTTCTGTACATGCATCTATATGTATGTATGTAGAGGTATCTCTATATATGTAAATATACATGTAAAGGTTAAGTAGGAATCAGGGGACTCAGTCATATCAAGCATATTTGTAAATACCCTAAGGTAATTGTAGTGATTATAATAATCTAATTCAATCAAATTAAGTATGGAGAATATATGTATATATATATATATATATATATATATATATATATAATGTAAAGTTGTGGAATACCGTACGAGTGGAAATATATATGAAAGAAGGTTTGAAAATGCACTTATTTTTTTAAAATATTTATTTACTTAACCGGTTTCACTTTTTTAGAAAAAGATTATCAAAAGTCTTTGAGAATAATAAAAAATGTTAAAGAACAGTTCGAGAATTAAAATGCATATATATACATTCTTTGATGTGTCGGTGGGGATGTTAGGTGTGTGTACGTGAGAGTGTACGTATATCTATTTTTCTGAGTATGTATGTGTTGTTTTAATCGTCCTTGTGGTGTGTGTGTGTGAGGAGCCTTACTCTCAGAGAAAGGATGACAGTCCACCGCCAACAATTGAGGGATCCCAACACAAGACAGATACCACTCAGTGGGCACTTAGATCTCTGTGCACAAAACAAGTCCCCCAAATTCCTAGTTTACCCATTATACCAATGCTCAGACAACACCACTGACCAAACACGAATAAATAGGGAAAATAATCTTATTCAAAAATACAGACCACAGCTCAACATACTCTAACATAAGCCCCCTCCTCAGGTGCACGTCCAAAACAAAGACACACAGATACGCAAAATCACACACAAACACACATACACCACAAGGGTATTTAAAACAACACACTCACTCAGACAGAGAGAGACACACACACACTCACGTACACACACACTACAACACTCACAAAAAACACTCCCACGCACACACACAGATGCACACATACATACACACAGACGCACACATATGTACACACCTTCACACATACATACGGTTGCTCTCTCTCACAAACACACACACACCACAAGGACAATTAAAACAACACATACATACTCAGAAAAATAGATATATGCACAATCTAAGAACACACACCATCCTACCATAGATAAAACACAATACTCATATACACATGCCACACATGCACGCACGCACACAGACATAGACATACACATACATATGAACCATCACACACATACGTTTGCTTACACACACACACACACACACACACACACACCACAAGGATATTAAAAACAACACCCACTCAGACAGGGAGACACACACACACTCCCACACTCACACAAAACACTCCCACGCGCACACACATACATACGCACACACCCTCACACATACATACGGTTGCTCTCACACACACACACACCACAAGGACGATCAAAACAACACATACATACTCAGACAAAGAGATATACGCACACTCTCACGTACACACACCTAACATCCCCACCGACACAAAAAACACTCAAACACACACTCATATACACATTCCACAATAAACTCTGGGACCAATAAAAACGGCACACACACACACACACACACACACACACGGACACAAACACACATATATACACACACACATAGAGATGTGCACAAAACCAGTCCCAAAAACCAGTGAACCATGACAGACTGTCACAGACCAACCAAAAATAAAATTAAAAAATCCTTTTTAACTCTTCTTCCCTCCCACCCCAGCTAGCCAGTCATATTGTCTCTTAAGACAGTAAAACATTCCCTCAATATACACAAGAGGAAAAAGCCAGGTCAGTTCCTCTTCAACTTTATTCGATTGTCAAAGAATATGTATAAGAATATGTATATGTATTATTCCATATGTGTATTTTCATACACTGTTTTTAACATTTTCATTTTAATATCAGAGAATGTGTGATAATCAGTATGTAACGATACAAAGTTCATACAAAGCTTTATACTTTAAATATATTTTATCATCAAAGAATGTATATATGCATTTTAATTCTCGAACTGTTCTTTAACATTTTTTATTATTCTCAAAGACTTTTGATAATCTTTTTCTAAAAAAGTGAAACCGGTTAAGTAAATAAATATTTAAAAAAAATAAGTGCATTTTCAAACCTTCTTTCATATATATATATATATATATATATATATATGGGAGAATGTACGAAAAAAACAACAGACGAGGGCAGGTGGTGTAAACAACAAAAGGATGTATTAGTATGACGCTCGGGAATACGGAAAGTCTTTTACATTTCGAGCTACGCTCTTCAACAGAAAGAATACGGAGACAAGGAGAAAAACACGGAGAAAAAAAATTGAATAGTGTCCAGTCAGCGGTCAATCATATATATAATCATCATCATCATCATAATTTAACATCCATTTTTCCTGCTGGCATGGGTTGGATGGCTTGACAGGAACTGGTAAGGCCAGGAGCTGCACCAAGCTCCATTGTTTCTTCTGGCATGGTTTCTATGGCTGAATCCCCTTCCTAATGCCAACCACTTTACAGAGTGAACTGGGTGCTTTTTTATGTGGCACCAGTGATATATGTGTGTGTGTGTGTGTGTGTGCGCGCACACACGACTAAATAGGTGTATGTATGCATCATCATCATATGTCCATATTCCATACTGGCATGAGTTGAATAGTTTCACAAGATCCAATTTGTTCAAGGACTGCATCATGTTTCAGAGTCTGCTTTGGCAAAATGCAACATGTAGTGGGCACTTTTCTCATGCCACTAGCACTAGTGAGATCATGCAGCTTGCAACTCAAGGAAGGTGGTGCTTTATACCAGCAGATGAGGGTTAAGGGATGGGTTAGAGGAGCTACATGGCTGCTCACCTATAGGAGAGAGTGAGAATGAAGCAGTAGTGGCTGCAAAGTAATGAATAGTGGTGATGAGGTGTCCAGGTAGCATCTCAAGGTTTGAGGGGAACAGAAATGTGTGGGGACTAGGAGTGTGTGAGGGTGGGAGTTTTTAAGAATGTGTGGTGAAGGCAAGAGTTAGGGGAAATGAAGAAAGGAAGATAGGCAACATCTCTAAGGATTGGGTGTGGTTAAAGGGTGAATGTAGGAAGTGATGGTTGTCAAGGGGTGGGAAGGAGTGTGACCAATAGTACATAAGTTGGGGAACATGGAGGAATGCAAGAAGAGAGGAGCAGGGGAGAACAGTAACAGGATAGTAATGATGATACAGTTGACATAGGGAGGACAAGACAGGAATGTCATATATGCATGTATGTGCATGTGTAGCTTTGCCTGATGCCATGTGTTGGTTGCAAATTAGCATTGTTTGCTTCCACTCTTCTGAGCAAACCCTACTTTTCTTGGAAATAGTGATGAGTGGCATTATCTGTTTGTGTGTGTGTGTGTGTGTAGCTATGATGGAGGTACTTTCAAGTTACAGCCAGGTGTATATAAGTGAAGTGAGTTGGGGGCCAGAAATTAGATATCTCTCTCTCTCTCTATCTCTCTTTCCCTAATATATATACTACACAAATTAATATAAACACCAGGTTGTAATGTTTCACCAAAAAGAAGAATTATAATTGTCACTAAATGTGACTAGGGTGTTAAAAAACATCTACATTGCCAGAAATAAGTGCTAAAATGCTCTAATGCTGTAGTTAATGCACATGAATGAACCTACTGTTTATATTAATTTTGTGTATACACACTAGCGAATCACTAAATCATCCATTAATTTGCTTGATGAAAAACATATATACTAATAGAGAAACATGTTGGGAAAATGCCAAACCCCAAGCTGGCTTAACTGATGATGGCAATGGAAATTGCTGAAACTGACATCAGTCTTAATAATTCTCGGTCGGCATTTTTCAATTGTGGCCCCTGTTAGTGTATTTGTTTCATTCATGTGCATTAACTACAGCATTAGAGCATTTTAGCTCTTATTTCTAGCAATGTAAGTGTTTTTTAACACCCTGCTCACAATATATATAAATTTAAAGAATGGAGTAAACGCATATTATAACTGTATGCAGTTATAATATGTTTACTCCATTCTTTAAATTTATATATACTCAAATACCCAAAATATCAAGGAGTTTCTACCTCATAAACAGGAGTTACACCACGGTTATTTTGTGATCTTTGCTACCCCGGTACCTATTAACCAATTTATTTTATCCGAGTTATTTTTTACTTGGAGAAAATAAATACATATAATAAAATATATATATATATATATATATATATATATATAAATGTATCTCAATCAGTTGCCTATAAATCAGACAGAAAGCACAATTTAAAAGAAATTTTGAGCTTTTATATTTTATGTAGTTGTACATCTTTGGTTATGGCATATAACTGGTCAGAAAATTACTATTGATTTCACATCTACTACTACACTTGACATGGAATAAACCAAGGATATGCTACTCAACTATATAAAACATATATGCAATGTATCATCATCATCATATATATATGTGTGTATTTTTGTATACTTTATATATGTTCTGGTATTTTATACGTGTGTGTGTTTATATATATATTAAAGTCTCGTTAAAATTAGACATGCATGCAACATACATATATACACATGTACACACATTCACAAGAGTGTACAAGATAAGATGCTATGTCCCTTTTCAATGTTTATGACAAGAAATATGCCTAGTATAAATGTTGCTGAATGAACCAACTGCTGAGATTTTCAATGAATTCTCCTGGTTACAGATAAGTGATTCTAGTTATAAATTGAGTGTTCAAGACAGAGTATAGCTGTTTCTTTTTATTTTGGTTGTTTTTTTTATTTATATCTATCCTTATCAACATTTCTTAACTAAATTGTTTAAATACTTTGTTTTGCTTTTGAATTTTAGCTGAGTACTGAAAACTACGTGGACAATGACTGGTTCAACAGTTTTCTTGAAGATCCTGTTTTAAATGATAAGATGATTACTGATGCAGTTCAGTCTCCAAGAATCACATCTGACCACAGTTATTCTCTGAACAATGACCAGAGTCTTACTTCTCCACTTAGTTCCCTCTGCAAAATGGATGACTTTGGCAAAGGTAATTTTTTTTTTTTTTTTTGCATCACATATGTCATTCTTTTCAGTGGATATAATTTATTCCAGTTAATAATGTTTTGATTTGTATTTATACATTCTACTTCAGCAGCTTGTCATATATTCATTGATATCTTTTCTCGCAATAATGCTTTTATTGCACCCTAATCCAATCTGCAATTAAGTCACTTACCACCATATTATTTTACAAAGTGAGTTATATATATATTTTTTTTGTTTCAATCATTTGACTACAGCCATGCTGGAGCACCACCTTTAGTCG